>NW_005871397.1:339679-410822 GCF_000147115.1 Myotis lucifugus | reverse complement strand
TTCATTTTGCCTCCTGACGTTCTAGACCCCAAGTTGCACGTTGTGGTCCGGAGGCCTCGCTCGCCTCACCTGCAGTTTGGTTTGGTTAGCGCAGGTTTTCAGGCTGGATTGGCGCTCGTCGTTGTTGCTGTTGTGTGTGTGTGTGTTTTAATCTCATGCAAACCTGGCCCGCTTTTCTTGGGAAACACTCTGACGACGGCGTGGCCACCGTCAGCTGGGCGCGAGGCGGGAGGTCCCACCTAGACGAGCCGAGCCGGGGCCCCGCAGCGACAGGGTCTGTCCTGCGTCTGGGGCCGGCCGTCCTTCCCCGTCTCTGCCCGACCGCTGTGTTTGCTGACTTTCCCGCTCTGTGTCCCGTCAGCTCTTCAGCTGCGGTGCGTTTCTGGTTCCTGTTCACAAACTGGTGGGCTTTTCCTGGATGTGGCCGGTGTGGCCTCCTCCCGTCTGTCCGTGTCTTTCGTGCAAGGCTGTGTTTCAGGGGAGCTGGGAGCAGCGCACACACCGGGTCGTCTTTACTAACAAAGTAAAGTGCGTGGGGCCAGGAATAATTCCTGAAGTCATTTTTCTGTGTGAGCTTGGGATGTATTTTTCAGGATATACATATATATGTGTGTATATATATGTATATATGTTTATATATGTATATGTATATATGTATGTTTAATTTTTTTGTTGTTGTTGGGGGGAGAAGCAAATTGAGCTTCTAAGTGCTTTTTTCTCCTAAGCTAATTTTAAAATGAGTGGTGTTCCACTAGCTTGCAGTTACTGAGTTGATGATGGGGGTGAGGTTTGCGAGTTGGAGACCCGAGAACAGTTTTGGTAAACCTTACTGGGTTTTGTGGCTCGTAGAAAAGCCAGCCTTCTTAACCTGTGCTATAATTGAGATTTTACTGTTAGAAATAATAAATAGGAAGGTTCCTTTGTCAGCTTTTCTTGAGATCGTCTTATGTGGTTACATTGATCAGGTGATGAATGTTTTTATTATGTCTTCTAACCCAACCTTTTAAAAAATGTTTCCTTAACTACTAATTTCCCGTAATGAGTGAGGTGTGTCATCTCTCTTGATGTGCATCAAGTTTTGATTCATATATCTTATAGACATTACTTTTCTCCTAATACTAAAAGATTCCCAGGTGGGCACACTGTACATTTCCCTCCACTTTTACTTGAAACACTGCACAATCCCCAACCAAACTGGCTGCAAGAAGAAAGGGAAAACATTTCGTGAGGGAAAGAAAAGATAAAAATACCACCTAAAATAGGAAGGCTTATCTTAGTAGTGGCTCATTGGTTTCAAGTATAAAGTGAATTTTAAACTAGTAATTTATTTATTTTTTATTTAAAAACATTTTTTATTTGATTTTTTTAGAGAGAGGAAGGGGGGGGGGGAAGAGAGAGAGAGAGAGAAACATTGATTTGTTCCACTTATTTATTTATACATTCATTGGTTGCTTGCAACCTTGGCATTTCAGGATGATGCTGTAACCAACTGAGCTGCCTGGGCCAGGGCCAATTGAAAATTTTAAATGAGTAAATTTAAAATCCTCTCAATATGAGCACTAATTAATTTAGATCAATTCAGTATGTTTGTGGCTCCTTTCTTAAAAGGTGGTTGCTGTCCATTAGAGTTTATTAACACTTAGTGCTTAAGGAAAATTCCCATGGTCCTTGCTCTTGAGGAGTTTGCACTCTCATTGGGAATGTGCTATGAAGTAATCTAATTATTTTTGCATTATTTAACCCAGTAACAAAATGAGAAGTACAAATAGTGATAAAGAGAATAGTGGAAGAATAACCCAAAACTTAGCATTTCTTTTTGGAATGATGTAAGAAGTATATTCTCTGTGTTAGCAACATTTTGTTTGGATTAATGTTAAATATATATGTTTTGTGACCACATTTTAATACAGGCAAAAAGTTCTTGAGCTTTCTAAAGAGCAGATTACATAAATGTAGTACAGTGAATATTACTCGTTCAGTCTTTGGTGGGCCAGTCACTGTTTTTAGAACAATTCGCGGCTTTTAGCAGGGTAATTTACAAACATGAAAGTTTTTATTGTGGCATTCTCATTTGTTGTGTGACAAGAAATTTGAGAATACTGTTTTTTCACGGATGTTAGTAAAATAGAATGCTCCAAAGGTGACTTTTAAATCTACATTTTAAAATGATATATTAGTACTTAGGACTTGCCTTTTGAGAGATTGGTTTGCAGAAATGAGACTCATTATTTTTCTCCCTTTAAGCAGAGCTAATGGCTCAACGGAAATTTGAGGAAATCAAGAAGGCTAATCAAGCTGCGGCCAAAAAACTTGTTGAAGAACACTTCAGCTCTTCCTCTGAAGAAGAAGGAGATGAAGATTTGGAAGGAAAACAGGGAAAAATAGTTGCTAATACATTTATAACTTACACTACACAGACAGGTACTGTATGATGTTTTAAATTTAGACCTTTTTGATATTACTGAAAATATATTCCTGGCTTTTAAAAAACACTTTTACTCCACGTGGAATAGTTTTTGCACCTTAAGAATGAGCATTTTTGTGTTGTAGAGTTGATGCTTGTACATTTTACTATTTGAGTTCTATACTGATAATACTGGTCTTTCTGTAAAGCAGATGGGATGGCAGTGTCCCGTACAGCCCTAGACGTTCTCCTGTGTGTTTCATTGGTATTTCATTAGAATGCTGGGAGGGAGATGCCAACGCTCCCTGTGGGATGAGTGGGGTCAAGTTGTTCCTGGTTATGATTTGATTGCATTTGAGGACTTTGAATCCATTAAATCTATTCACCGTTTTCTCTTTTTTTCTCCTGTTAAATGTGTCTTGAGGTCATTTTCATTTCATGACTTTATTTCTTTATATCTTACAACTTTTGACTTTCATACCATTTTTTAAAACAAAGTACTCAGGTTTGACATGTACAATCACATCACATGTTGTTTATATCTGGGTTGCTCTTCAAGTCATATTTGTTTACCAGAGAGGGGACCAAAGTGGTGCTGCTATGGAGGATTTGGTACTAAGTGTAAAAATAGATTATTTTAAATGTGTTTTATACTTTCCACATTTTATACTTAAAGTCATTATTAGAAGCATTCTTTCATGAATTATCAGCATTAGTTGCCTGAGTATATTGATGGCACATGAGGATAGGTACACATCGTCATATAGGTTTCCAAGGAATTTACCATATCTGCTATGGAATTAAGATTAGGAGGCTTGACTAAGAAGTCTGGCTCAGCCAGGTAAAGTTGATAAAGAGTAGCCTTAAGGTTAGCAGGTACTTACTTCTAGAGCAGCGGTCGGCAACCGGCGGTCCGTGAGGTCAGAAAGGTTGGTGACTGCTGTTCTAGAGGACTTCATAGAAAGTAACCTTAAGAAGGTTCCTGCTTCAAGAGGACTTCACTTAAACCATCCTAGATAGAGTTTAAGTAGGAAATTCAGTGGTGCAACTCAGTATTTCTTTGTAGTGTTTAGGAAACATTTATCATTTATAAGTTTTACTAATTTTTAATCGGGCTTTCATCTTCAAGTACTAAGACAGTTTTTCTTACTTTGTTTTGTGTCACATCCATAAATAATTTGATTCTTGTTCCTTTGTGTAAGTAAGGAAATTTGATCACTTAAGAACAATATATGCCAGCATTCCCATCTCATGTTAGTGAATTGGACATCAGAACTTGATCAGAGAAGTTCATTCTTTTTCTCTGTGCACAGACTTTGTACTTTTTTGTGATTCTTCTCTCACATTTCAGACTTGCATGGTCAACTTCCTGATGGGTATCCCTATCTTACTTGCCATGGATGCATCAAGCATATGTTGAAAGATAGCATTTCTCCTCTTGTTTTCTTTATCTCAATTTGTAACACCACAGTTTTCCAAGTCACACAGCAAAACCAGAAATCTGGGAGCAGGGATGGCACATACATGACATGAGTGTGTTTTATTCACTACCACTCCTCCCCTCTGCCCATGTCAGGCATCTCAACAAACACAGCATTCTTTCCTTCTATACTGTTGACATGAACATCGACTTTTAAAAGCAGCATAATTTAAATGTTACTAAGTCCTGCTGAGTTTTACTTCCTAACTTTCTTGAATCCACCCCTCTTTTCCCATATACCAGCATTGCCTTAATTCAGGCCCCTACAGCTATTTAATGTGTGAATTAAATCCACATAATAACTGTGAGGTAGATATTAATATTATTATTATTTTAAAGATGAGAAAAATGAGGTAGCTACATTAGGTAACTTGCTCAAGGTCATTTTTTTATTTTTCTGCTATCACTGCCTCTTAACTGGTACTTTAGCTTTTAGTCTTAGCTGCCTTGTACTTAATTTTCTTTAGTTGCCAGGATGATGTTTTTAAAATGCATGACTTTAAATGCCATGTTATCCACCATGACATTTGGGCATATACTGTATTGTCGCAGCCAAACTTTAATACAGTTTGTGAAGAAATCTTTCAAATATAAGGTTAGAATTTATTTTGTTAAAACCTATTTCATCTTGTTCTCATTCTGTGTTAGCTGTTAAATTAGATGTAATTTAAAATGTTATACATTTGTTAAAGCCAGCTATGAGAAAAGCAAAATAAGCACATAGAATATGATTATTAAGTCTGCTTCTAAGGATACAATTGTATTTAATAATTTAACAATATTTTAAAGTTTTGGGATTGTTTTTATGTATATTTTGTATACTATCCTAAATTATATTTATATTATGTAGAGCATGTTTTTGTAAGTGCTGTGTTTCCTGAGGTGATCTTAGAAAGTAAAGAATTATCCAAGCAACCTATTTATTTAATTTTTCTTTTTGGTAACTTAAATTTTGATTTGAACCATTTTATTGCCATAAGTTCTGTACTTATGATAGTTTATATGATTACTCAGTCAACCTCTATTGAACAGTCTTTATTGTACTAAAGGTATGTAGGTTTCTTTCTCTTACACTAAAGTGACTCAGATCACTGTCCTGTTAGTCTCATGTGTGCTTTGGTTAATTTTTCTGCCTTTCATTTTGCTTTTACCTGTTATTTCTTGGACCTTCCTGTGGTAATTTAAGGGGGCTAATAGTGGTTAAGTGTCAAATTGAGATGACTTAATTGTTCTGTGCTTCAGTTTTCTCATCGGTAGAATGAAGATAAAAGTAGCTCATTTAACTCTACTGAATACTAATAGTGCAGTGCCTAGCAAATAAATGCTCAATAATTGCTTAAGAAAATATAGTCTAATAATCTTTTTATAAGAAGTTCATGCTTCCTTTTTAAGCAAAAATAATTATTATACTCTATACTATAATGACCTCAGGATATTTTCATTCAGTAAGTTTTTATTAAAACAATGCTGTGTGGCACACACACGCAGACACACATACATGTATGTGCTTATATTTAGGCTACATGGCTCTGTTGAGCTTTGATATTCAGTGTCTTTCACTTTGCTTTGATGTGCTTTCCCTTGTTACTCCCATCTTTCTGCTCTTGTCTATGGCTCTGCCCCTACCAGATTTGGTAAGCACTGTAACAACAATAAGAGCAAGTATGCTCTGAGAGGGCCAAGATACTGGTTTTGAATCAAATATATAAGATTTAACGCATGCACTTTGTGACCTTTTGGCAGCTCGCTGGTTGCTTTTTTTAAACTTCTAATTTTAAGCTATATTTTGAGCAATTGATACTTGCTAGACATTTCTCACCTACTATGTAGTGCTATTAGCGAGTTTGTGTTATTTTCAGATGTTGCTTAACATGAAGTTTTCAATTTTTAAATTTCAAGATGGAGATGTACGTGAATTAGAGCGAACGAAACAGTATTTAAATGAAGCTTTTCAAGCAGGGGCTATGACATGCTTAATTTGTATTGCTTCAGTGAAGAGAAACCAGGCAGTAAGTTATTCTCCTTATCTATATTAATGGATCTCCCCAAAATATCTTACATTGCATTTATAATACTTAATCATTTATTATGTTTTTGCTTATTTTTGTTTAAAAATGCTTCATTTGAGGATTTTTATTGACCTTTATTTTGTAAATCTGTAATTGAAAAAAAACTTCTAAATGAGCATCCAATATATTTAGCACTACAATGGGGCCTTGACTTACGAGTATCCCGACTAATGAGGTTTTCGAGATAGGAGCTGTCTCTTGGCCGATTTTTTGCTTTGAGTTGCGAGCTAAAATTCGGGTTACGAGCCAGCTTCCGATACCCTACCGCTAGTTGGCACAGCGAACGTCACAGTGAACACCACAATATCAGCCCAGCATTCAATTCATTGTCATGGTGAAAATTGATTTGACATACGAGTAATTTGAGTTACGAGCTCTGTCACAGAACGAATTAAACTCGTAAGTCAAGGCCCCACTGTATTAATATAGTTGAAGCAAGTATCTTCAGTTTTAATGTTCATGTCATTGTGATAAAGCATTTTTAATATCTTTGTACTTTAGAGATTGTCACAAATACTGAAATGTTTAAATGGACTATATTTCATTACTTTTAGCAGGTTGATAAAAAGATGCCTTCAAGGAAGTAGAACCTAGCAGTGACCATGGTTTATTTAGTGAGCTTTTCTTGTGTTGAAGCCATGGTGGAAAGTGACTGTTGTCATTGGGGAGAGATGGATTCAGACATAACTTATGTAGTACTTAGGGTTGAGATGGCCTAAGGGTGAAGTTACATATATGTAAATTTAAAAGGGTGTTAGTGGAGCAGTTAAGGGGAAGTGATGACTGACTATGATAGACTCAACATTTAGACCTTAGATTAATCCACAGCTATTACAGCAGTATTGTCTAGCAGTCATTCTCAACCTTCCTAATGCCTCGACCCTTTAATACAGTTCCTCATGTTGTGGTGACCCCCAATTTCATTGTTACAAATTGAACATAATTAAAGCATAGTGATTAATCACAAAAACAATATGTAATTATATATGTGTTTTCCGATGGTCTTAGGCGACCCCTGTGAAAGGGTCGTTCGACCCCCAAAGGGGTCGCGACCCACAGGTTGAGAACCTCTGGTCTAGAGGCCAAATAAAATGGGTTGATTGCGTAGACTGAATCAGAAACTTAACACATTGGATAGGATAGCATAGCAAATGCAGACACCTTTGGTGCTTGGAGTCACATTTGGTTGGTTTATTCTGATTTCAACTGCAATGGATGTCTCTGCATGTGGATACAGTTCTACCTTAAACACTCTGTATGTGTATGGATTTTTTTTTTTTTAATGTTAATGCTTCCTCCTTGGGAACCATCTTGGCCAGTGCATGGGTGTAGTGCAGAAGCACAGGGGAGTTAATCCCCCTCGGGCCAACATTCCATCAGAGGGAATTGGTAGATGAGTACCCCAACCTCCTCTCTGTTAGGGGTTGGGGCTGGGGATAGTTCTAGGTATGTTTTAAATGGTTCTTCAGAGGGTCCCTAGCAGGACTGAACTTTGGTCCTTAGCTGTAATCAGCTCAACTGTTTACCATTCATTGGCATTTCTTCTTTTACCACCTTGTCCTCTCCTAACTCCCAGTTCTTTTCTTAGTCGCTGATTGAGGAAGAACGCAACTAAAAAGTTGGCTTTTTTAAAAAAATGCTGTTGCCAGTTTATGCAATATACTACATGTCTGATTTTATTAAACAGTTGAGAAATGTTATAATGAAAGGAGAACTGATTTTTGTCAGTTATATTAAAGCATTGGTAGGTTTTAAAATTAATTACAATTATTCCTTAAGCCTTTAAATTGTGTGTGTGTGTGAGGCTTTACTGTACTATATTAAAAGAAAAGGCTATGAAGTTACATATCAGTCAGTATGGCATGACTCCTTTTAAAAAATATGAAACACATTTTTAAAAATATTAGAGACGGGGAGGAAATCTATGTAATACTTTCAACAATAAAGATTTAAAAAAATAAAAATTAAAAAGTATTAGAGTCTGAACAGAATGTTAGCAGTAGTTATTTCTAGCTGAATGAATCTGGATGGTTAATGATATTTTTCTTTAAAGAACATTGCTTATGTTATTCTGGAAGGAAAAATTATATTTCTTTTTTTAAGTATGTTTTTTAAAATTGATTTTGAGAGAGAGAGAGAGAGAGAGAGAGAGAGAGAAACATCGATTGGTTGCCTCTTGTGAGAGAGAGAGAGAAAGAGAGAGAGAGAGAGAAACATCGATAGGTTGCCTCTTGTATTCACCCTGACCAGGGATCGAACCCAAAGCTTTGGTATGTGCCCTGTCCGGAAGTTGAACCTTTGATCTTTCTGAGCATGGGACGATGCTCAACAAACTAAGCCATACCAGCCAGGGCAAAATTATTTTTCTTAATCCGTAGTTTGCTCTTGAAAATAATTTACTGTGGTGCTTATTTTAAAGTATTTTTATGTAATTATCAAAGAAAAATAATCATTGCATATATGTTAATATCTGATACTTTTGTCTTAGGTTTGGAGTTGTTCAGGATGTTTCTGTATATTTCACATGCCCTGTATCCAGAAGTGGGCTAAAGACAGCCAGTTTCTGGTATCTTCTCTGACAGATGATGATTTTGGAAAGAGAGATTATCCCTGGCCTTGGTAATTTTTCTAATTTTGGAATATCAAGTTGTAAAATAAATGAAAATGTAGCTCATAAGTTGCTTTATTGGCAGTTTCAGTGTCCATGTTTGGCCTTCAGTTAGTCATTTGGTTTGTGAAGATATGGGGCTTGGTAATGGCTTTTATTTCCCATTAGTTAATAAATCATTATTCAGACTTTATTTTTCCCCTGCAAAACGTTCTTTTCTATAAGACTGGAATTCTTCATGATTCTGGTACTTCTCTCCCGGAGTTCATATTAGTATACATTAATATCCCATTGTATAAGACTGTCACCTAACACATTTTGATCATAAGCTTTTCAATTTTATTCCCCAAATCTCTCAAAACTGTAGGTGTATATTATTCAATATTATTATTTTTTTCTGCATTTACTTTATTAGATGGTTTATTCATGATTTGATCTTGAACTTCTGTAATATTTCCAGAAAGAGTTGGGGAATGAAAATTTTATAAATCTGCTAAATAAAGACAATAAAAAAATTTACTCACACTGGCAACCAAAAGGGTAGATTTACTGTCAAGATAATGATACGGAAATTCCAGGGGCTCTGTGTGGTCACATAATATTCACTTTTGTAACTAATTTTATATTTGTAATTTTGAGTTCTTTCTCTTAACAGTGGCCCCTAGATTATATAAGATTCAGGATTTAGAAAACCTGAATCCACATTAGACCTCTTGTTACCATAGCTGATACACGAGATTGAGCAAAAGTAGGTTTGCAGTTGTTCGTATGGAAATAATGCACTAATAATTAATTCAAGAATAAACTCTGTGTTTCGCATACTCAGAATTGTAAATTATTTTTTCCCCACCCTGTATTTATCAAATTGTGATAGAATGTAGTTTTTAAAAACATTTCAGATATAATAGTTTCGTAAAAGTAATTCTTAGTCATTTGTGAGAGATTGTATTCCCATGTTACCAATGAGGATATTAAAATTAGTTGAAATAAAATGATGTGTTCAGACTTCTTTTACTCTTATATGGTGAAGCCAGGATCTAGCTATTTATGCTGTTTAATACATTAGCAACTTGCCACCTGTGGTTATTTACATTTTTTAAAATTACCAAAGTTCTGTCCTTTCTCAGTTGTACGCATCAGCCACATTTCAAGTGCTCACTGGCCATATATGTTTAATAATTACTATATTGGACTTGGCAGGTATAGAACTGTTCCATTATCTCAGGAAATTATATTGGATAAAGCTGTTCTAGATGGTTGAAATTTATTTTAGTAAAATCTTGTTTTTCACTAATATAAAAATGGAGCAGAGTGCCTTACATAAAGCAAATTGAGTATACCATATTGCTAAGTGTATGTATATTCCTGTCTCTTGTATCACTTTTAAAAATGAAATTAACTTCGGTAATTCTTCTTTGTAGTCCAAAATGTAGGTTTGAGTACAAACGATCTGACACACCTAGTAGGTACTATTGCTATTGTGGAAAAGTAGAAGATCCACCTTTAGATCCGTGGCTTGTGCCTCATTCATGTGGCCAAGTATGTGAAAGAGAATTTAAACCTCCTTGCGGCCATAAATGTTTGCTCCTCTGTCATCCCGGTAAGTTATATATTACATTTGTAATTGTTTGTGGGTGGTTATTACTTTGAGGCAAAAAAAAAAATGTGAAAGTTGAATTGAGAACTTAAGTTTTTAGAGGAAATATTGAAAGGGGACGTCTTTTGAAGTATAAGCAAGGAAAGCTTTAGAAATCAATAATAGGTATGGGAATCAAAAGTTATCTTTGACCTCTGATTTCCCCCCTTTTTATTGGATTCTAGGTCCCTGCCCTCCTTGTCCAAAGATGGTCACAACTACTTGTTACTGTAAGAAAGCAAAACCCATCCCTCGTAGATGCAGTGCCAAGGAATGGTCCTGTCAGCAGGCATGTGGGCGGAAGTTGCTTTGTGGACAACATAAATGTGAAAATCCGTGTCATGCAGGTGAAAGACCGTACCTTTTAGCCAAAGTGAAAGCAGTCTCTATTGCTTTATAATGTGTCTGTGCTAATTTGTAATTGTGATTTTAGGAAGTTGTCCGCCCTGTCCAAGAGTTAGTAGGCAAAAGTGTGTCTGTGGCAAACAAGTAACTGAAAGAAGCTGTGCAAGTCCACTGTGGCACTGTGATCAAGTAAGTGTCCATGCATTTTGAGGGCGTGGGCATTAAAGAATACGGAAAGCATATCAGAAATGCTAATCAGGATTTAGCTCATTTGATTTAGTTGGATAAAATGAAAGGAAGAATAGTAACTTAAATGAATTATATTCACATTTTAGGAAACTTTTCCAATTGAATATTGTAATTTTTTTTCAAATTAACAACTATTTGTTGAATTTTGGATTCAGTACATATATATGCTCTCTTTCTTGCTAGCTCTTTCTCCCTTCCTTTCCCCTCTCTTTAAACAACACCCCTCCTCACTTCTTGAGTTAATCCAATTGAGGAAGTAGAATTGATTTTATAGATTGTTTTTCCTATAATTGGCATGGTTTTAGTACCATTTGGAAATCTTGGGTGGATGGCCATATGAAGCTGTATATACTTTTTTCCTGTATTATATTTTAAAAATATACTCTTTGGTGCATAGGAATGTGTCTATAAACATGTATATGTATGTATGTGTATATACTAGTATATGTGTATGTATGTGTGTGTATTTATGTGTTTACTAGAGGCCTGATGCACAAAATTTGTGCAAGAGTAGGCCTTCCTTCCCCTGGCTGCCGGCACCAGCTTCCCTCTGGCACCCAGACCGGGGCACCAGCACCCGGGACCCAGGCTTTCCTCGCAGAGGGAGGCCCTGCCCACCCGCTGCAGCCTGCTGGTCAGTTGCAGCCTCGTTGGCTTGCCTCAGCCAACCCCAGCTGCATCTGGAAGGTTGTCCGGAAGGACATCCAGTCTAATTAGCTCCATATTACGCTTTTTTATTATAGATATATGATACCTAAGAGAGAAAAACAAATTATGAGGAACATAAAAAAGTGGCTTGTGATTGAAAAATGGATTATGTAGAAAGAAAAAATGGATTATGTAATGTACAAAGTCTTTTTTGTTAACTTTTAAGTTTTTCACTAGTGCTTATTGCATTTTATTTTAGGTATGTGGGAAAACCTTGCCATGTGGTAATCATACATGTGAGCAAATTTGTCATGATGGTGCTTGTGGAGAATGTCCTCGATCTGGGAAAAGATTCTGTCCATGTCAGAAGTCAAGTAAGACTATTTTTAAACCTTTAATGGGATATGATTATTTTTTATGCTAACTAGAGTACTTTCCTCATTAGATTTCTCTGTGAGTTCATAATGTAGTTTCAATAATTATACACATTTAATGTTAGATTTCTGTACATTTGGATGAGAAGACAGTATAACATGTTTAACCTCAGACTTTGGAATCAGGCATATCTGGCTTCAAATCCCACCTTCACGAACTCTGATTTTCTCAAGTTAAATGGAGACTCTGATGGTCTCCATTTAACCGTCTTTGTAAGATGTTTGTGAGAATTAAATGATAAAATGCTCATAAAACAGTTAGTGTAGTGCCTAACATATAAAGGAAACCTAATAATTACAGGCTGCTGTCATTATTGTGTATTGGGCTGTAAGTGAATTTAGTTTTGGTTGCTTTGAGTTAAAGGCATGGAAGGGCTGTAGACTCTGTACAAATGCCAGCACACATGCTCATAAGATTATTGCCAGTACTTGTCATGTTTATGTCGAAGGTGAGTTTCATTATGTTTTTGAATCTACTTCTTTTCTTTTATCTGGGAGGTTATTAAGAGCAAATTGTTTTTATAATTCTATATTGTGGAATTCTTCATAGAGGTTACATGACATTATTTCTTCAGATAAGTATTTCTGAAATAGCTTATAAATGTGCTTCTTGAAGTAACTTGTAATATGTCAAATTTTGTTTAACTTTACATTAACTTCACAAATATTAGGGATTATTTTTATTAAAGTTAATTTTTCTAATAGTTACATAGATGCAAAAATTCATAGTCTGAAAGGGCTGTCGTTCTTTAGGGAGTCAAAAGAACTTGGCATGTTGTTAGTGCTTCATAATAATGTGTGTTACTAGTAACATTAACTTTTTGTCTGCTTTTAGAGTTCTCTTTGCCTTGTACAGAAGATGTGCCAACTTGTGGAGATAGTTGTGACAAGTTACTTGAATGTGGAGTCCATAGATGTTCACAGCGTTGTCACCGAGGTCCTTGTGAAACATGTAGACAAGTTAGTCATCTCCTGTAATAATTAATTCTAAGAGCTCTCTGTTATGTGTGATGGGATTGTTCTGTAATTGTTTTCCATTACTTAGTTTTATAAATACCTATACGATGACCTGAATGAGTTTAGTGACCTAATGGGTATGGTGAAGAAGCATGAGAGGATGCCAGCAATCAAGTCCAAAAATCACCTTTTGTTTGATTTTGCTTGGTTAAAGTTTGAACTTCTTATTTTTATGGTCCAAAGTGAGGTTATTTGTTCCCAGTAGACATTCAAAGCAATGAAGTATTAGGCTTAGTGATGATGGAAAGAAATGAATGCTTAGGCTTAATTGAGACTTTTAAATTATATATATGTCACCTTGGTTATGACCATACTACCAAGTCAACAAATTAGCTTACAAGGTAACCCAATTTTCTTTCTTTCTTTCTTTTTTTTTTAATATACTCTATTGATTTTTTACAGAGAGGAAGGGAGAGAGATAGAGAGTCAGAAACATCGATGAGAGAGAAACATCGATCAGCTGCCTCCTGCACACCTCCTACTGGGGATGTGCCCGCAACCAAGGTACATGCCCTTGACCGGAATCGAACCTGGGACCCTTGAGTCCGTAGGCCGATGCTCTATCCACTGAGCCAAACCGGTTTCGGCCCAATTTTCTTGCTTTACTGAAATAAGATGTGCCCATGTCATAGTATAACCACATGTAATCGATTTTAATGTGTGGTATTATTTAACTATTTAGTATTAAATTCCTACTAAATTTAATAATGAAAATTCATATGAAGTCTATTTTGGAACAAAGTAAGATACAAACAACTATTTTAGGAAATTCTGATTTAGTTTTGGTAAAGTCTTCCTTTCATACAAGTTTGCTCTTAAAGCTTTCCTCTTTCATTTTTTTCAAAAATTTATGTGTGTGTGTGGTTTTATATATAACTCTCATTTCAGAGAGTAAGGGAGAGGGAGAGAGAGAGATAGAACATCAATGATGAGAGAGAATCATTGATTGGCTGCCTTCTGCACGCCCACACTGGGGATCAAGCTCGAAACCTAGGTGTGTGCCTGACTGGGAATCAAACTCTGACCTCCTGGTTCATAGATTGACATGCAGCCACTGAGCCACACTGACTGGGTTCCTTCATTTTTTAGTAATTATAAAAATTTGGCAAGGTGAAAAGAAATCATGTTAACAAAAGTTAGTTTTAATAGCATTTATTTGATTCTTCCAGGAAGTAGAAAAGCAATGTCGCTGTGGAAAGCATACAAAACGAATGCCATGTCATAAACCTTATCTCTGTGAGACTAAGTGTGTTAAGATGCGTGACTGTCAGAAGCATCAGTGTAAGAGAAAGGTATGTGTAATAAGCTAGGGACATTGCTTTAAAAATTCTTTTGAATTTTTCCTCTGTAGGCCTATGATAAGCACCACCTTGACATGTTCCTCAAATATCCAAGCATATTCTATGCTTCCCATATGAAGTATTAATACATATTCTAGATTAATCCTAATGGTTTATATTAGTGGGAAATCTTACCAAGATTTTTAAATGACAAGAGACTTTTTAATCTCGTGTATTATTCTCTCAGCTTGTTTCTTAAGCGATTTCTGTTTCCTGACTTTAAAACATCATAGCAATGTTAAGAGTGATAGTTCATTTGCTGATTTAATTTTTATTGTTCAAATCTTATTTATAGACACTTGGTTCAGTATATGGTCAACTGGAGTATTTTATTGAGTTTGTAGATTTGCAGTTCTTTTTTGGGGGGAGGGGGTCTTCTTTATTATTATGAATTATACCTCTATCTCTGGTAAGATTCCTATTGAAATATAGTGATTTCAACTTTCTTTTGCTTAGTGTTAGCATGGTAAATCTTTTTCATTCTTTTTTAACCTATTCATACTTTACATTTAAAATGGTTTTCTTATAGACAGCACTTAGATAATTGTGTTATCCTAGCAGAACAATCTTTGTTATTTAATTTGGGTATAGATCACTTACATTTAATGTGATCTTTAATATGGTTGCATTTAAATATCATTTTACTATTTCTTATTTGCCTATCTGTTTATTCCTTTTCTCTCTTTTTTCTTATTTCTATTTTATTGAGTGTTGCTCTTCAATGATTCTATTTTAATCCTTTATTTTATTCTTACACATTTTATACCCATGTATTTTATAACCCCAAAATATAATATGTTTATTTTTGCTCTAACTAGTCAGGTATCTTTTAAAGAGATTGAAAAAATAAGAAAAAGTAGTCTTTTATAATTTACTAGATGCACGAAAATCGTGCAAGGTGCTCAGCCCTCGAAGCCACAGTGGCTTGCCTTGGCTCTCGCAGTCCCAGCTTTGTCCAGAAGGTCATAAGGATGTCCGAAAGGATGTCCAGAAGGTCATTTGGCTGTCCGGTCTAATTAGCAGATTATGCTTTTATTATTATAGATTATCAAACTCATTATTTTTGGTGTTTTTCAGGTTTTTTTTATATTAGGTTTCTGTCTGCTTTCATTTTCTATCAGAAGGACTTCCTTTAACATTTTTTGTAGTGCTGGTCATTCTTTCAATTTTTGTAAAATATATTTAGCTTTTGTAAAATATCTTTAGTTTGTGAAAAATACTTATACTGTGGAATTCTAGTTTGAAAGTTTTTTTGCTCCACCCTCTTTTAATTTGCATTTTCCCAACAAAGTGTGTGTGCTATGATTATCTTTGTTTTTCTGTTTTCAATATATCTTTTTTTCCTTGGGCTATTTTTAAAAAAATTCTTATTACCAGTTTTTAGCAATTTGTGGTATTCCTTGATATAGCTTTATTCATGTTTCATTAATTTTTTGTTGTTGAATTTCTTAGATCTGTAGGTTTATAGTTTTGATCAATTTTTTGAAATTTTCAGTTTTTATTTCTTCAAATGTTTTCCCCCAACCCATTGCCTTCTAGACTGCAATATGTATGTTATGCTACTTGAAGTCTCTCAGCTCACTGATGTTCCATTTATTAATTTTAGTTTTTAAAATTTGTGTTTTAGTTTACATGGCTTTGTCTTATACTGTGGAATTAATTTTCTTCTGCTTTGTCTAATCCTTTTTTTATCACATCCTGTGTTTATTCATCTCAGATATTATAGTCTTTCATTTCTGAGAGTTGGGTTTGGATCTTATCTATATCTTCCATGTCTGTATATTTTGTCTGATTTCCTAGTTGTTTAAGGCAGGAGTATAAATCTGGTTGTTGTTTACACCACCATGGTCGGAACAGAAGTGTCTAAAGGCTTATTCAAGTCATGGACCACAAAATTTCTTTTTGCATACTGCCACTAGCAAAGTGATAGGCACATAATCTTAGTAAATATTTGACTTATTTAGTGAACTATTTTGACTTTTAATTGCTTTTCAATAAAGTATATTTTGTTTTGAGCTATTTTTATATACTGAAACTTGTTCTTAAAGTAGGTTTCAATCCCAAGTTTAAGACAATTATAGTCTGCATTTTCTCTCCAAAGTTTGGATATATGAGAAGTCAAGGAGGGAATTAGAATAGCAAGGTGGAATATAAGTAGTTGCCTTTTGTTCATGAATGAAAATTGGGACAAGTCGTAGACGGGTGTATTTCTTACAAACAGATTGGAAATCAGGGAAGTTATGAAAGTTAGAAGCAAATAATCTCTGTTTTTCTCCTTTAGTTAATCTCTGATTCCATGGCTTAAAAATAATTGCTAAACTAATCTATACATTTAACTATTTTTTTAAACTAAATTTTAGAATAATCAGACCAATTGTTTGCCTGAATTGACTATAAGATTTGACCAGATCTATTCCTTTGGTTAATGTTGCCAATCTCTGCGTATATAAGTAGAAATGAAAATTATGGGAATGTTTTAAGTCATATAATAATGTACTGAAATGCAAGAAAATTTATCTTGGATTTTGGTAAATTAGGACATTCTCTATTTAAACTTACAAGTTCTTAATATGGCATATCTACTTATCAGAAGAATGTTGATACTCTTGACTACTTTTATTCTTATATTGAAAAGAAGTACAGTATCTTTTGCTTTCCACAAGTTCTGTGAATACCTAGTAATGACATTGATATTATGCATGCTTTTCAGATGACCTATTATTTATATATTGCTTTCTCTTCAGTGTTGTCCTGGAAACTGTACACCTTGTGATCAAAATTGTGGACGGACTTTAGGATGTAGAAATCATAAGTGTCCATCTGTCTGCCACAGAGGTAAAATTTAACAGTAGCTGTACTTTCATGTTTGTATTTACATAGTGTTTTTAAAAAAGGTTGATAGAGAGCTTTCACATTTATTATCTTAGTTTGTCCTCTTAATAACTGAGAAGGTAGGGCAGTTGCCAAGATCGTGACTTTATGGAGAAGGAGATTAAAGTTAAGAGGGTTCAGTGACATACGTACACAGGGAAAAACCTAGTAAACCAATATAGCCAAGATTTAAGCCCTGGTCTTCTGAATATAAAAGTTTTGTTATTTTATAACACCATGTTGTTTCCTTCCTTCCAATCTTCCCCACAGAATTTTTGAATTAATAAATATGTTCTTAGGTTTTTCAGTTTTACTTTGAATTTTAGACATTTTTATGGAATTAATTTAGTAAGGAATTGGATATATCCTAAGCCAGTAGTTCTTAAACTTTTTAGTCTCAAGACCTCTTTACACTCTGGGACCCAAAGAGCTTTTGTGAGTGTGGATTTTATCTATTGATATTTATTATATTTTAAGTTGAAATAAAATGTAATAATATTTATTATTTTATTTAAAAATAACAATAAAGCCCCATTACTTCTTAATACAGTAACTTTTTTTTGTGAAAAATAACTTTTCTGAAAAAAATTTAGTGAGAATGGTATTTTTTTTACATTTTTGCAAATGTCTTTACTGTCTAACTTAATAGGAGATAGCTGGAATTACAGACCCGCTTCTGCATTCAATCTCTTTTGATATCACTTGTCATATAGCTTCTGGAAAACTCTATGTATGTGAGATCTTGCAGACCCTCTGAAGGAGTCTCAGGGGTGCCTAAGTTATTAGACATTAAAAACTGAGTTAACTTTACCCATTTGGAATATGTCAGTATGAAATGTAATTTACTAAACGATGGTATAAGGTAGTGGTAAGAGCATGGACTTAGGGTAAGAGGTCCTGGTTCAAGTCTGGACTCTGCCGCTTAGTGGCTTTATGACCTGGGACAGACTACTGTTTTCCTTTGGGATTATGTGCATGTTAGATATCTGAGTTAATGTCTTAATCCTCTCAGAGCTCTTACAAAGCATATGGCACTATTGTTGTTTACTATAATAAGGAAACTGACCAAGAGACTATTGGCCCAAGGTCATAGAACTAGTTGCAGGGTCAGGATGTGAATTCAGACTTTAATGATATTTCCATTATACCGCATTGCCTCCCCATTAGGAAAAGTGACAGATTCCATTAACCCTGAAAAGGATCTTATTTCCTTTATAATCATATCATTGCCTCAAATTTAAATTTCATTAACATTCTCTGCATTAATCATTAATTTATTCAATAAGTTTTTTGCCTTGTCTACTAAGTACCAGGCACTGGGATTACAGGAGTGAACCATATTGACAAAGTGCTTGCTCTTATGGAACTTTTTTATTTTTACTTTCCCTCAGATAGAATACAAATAAGTAATCAAATTCATATAGAATATCAGTGGTGCCACATATAGAAAGGAAATTAGAGTAAAGTTTAAATGGTGGCAGTGGGGATGGTATATACTATTTTATATAGTGTGATCAGGGGATGACTCTGAAAGGACGACATTTGAGAGAAGACCTGAGAAGTAAGAGATCAAGCCCTGTGGCAGTAGGGGAGGGTAATGTTCCAGGCAAGAAAGCAGCGATTGCAGCAGCCCTGAGACAGGAGCACTTGAAGGAACTGAAGGAGCATGGAAGAGGTGCTCAAGGGCACAGATGGTAGGAGATTAGGTCAGAGAGATGGTGCGATAAAGATGGCTGGGGAAAGGAGAATATGTATAGAGCATTGTAGACTATTTTTAAAAACACTGGCCTTTACTTTAAGTAGAAAAATCTGACTAGTCGAATGGCCATTAAAGAAATTGGATGTGTAGTTTAGAATTTTCTTACCAAGGAACACCAGTCCTACTTGATTTTTACACATAATTTTTTTTTTTTGAAATCCTCACCTGAGGACATGTTTTTGTTGATGTTTCTACTATTGATAGACATTTGGGTAGTTAAGTAAATTTTAACTTTCAGCCTTTTTTTTCAGGGAGTTGCTATCCTTGCCCAGAAACTGTAGATGTGAAGTGCAATTGCGGTAGTACAAAGGTGACAGTACCCTGTGGCCGAGAACGTACCACAAGACCACCCAAGTGCAAAGAGCTGTGCAGGTTGGTAGGAAGCTTTGCACAAACTTATATTTGTGTCTTACCAATTTAAATTCATATTGATTTTTAATATTGTTAATATTTTTAATTTTGCTTTAATGTGTTAAAATACTAATATTCACAGTATATTCTTATTCTGTATAGAATCACAAGATACATAAATAGATGATTTCACTTTAAATATAATTCTTCAATGATCAAAAGTAATTTTAAAAATTGTACTTTATGATTTAGTCGCCCACCAACTTGCCATCATACAAGTCAAGAAAAACATCGCTGTCACTTTGGCTCTTGTCCTCCATGTCATCAACCTTGCCAAAAAGTGTTGGAGAATTGTGGTCACTTGTGTCCTGCTCCATGTCATGATCAAGCATTAATAAAGCAAACTGGCAGGGTAAGGAAACAATATTCTGACGAGACAGTGGATTGCTGTGGGTCATATTTTCTGAATTTCTCTTAGTCATTCAACAAGCAGTAAATAAGTACTTATATGGTATTGAGCACTGATAGGAGCTGGGGTACAAAGTAACCAAGACTTGATCTTTTGTTTTAAGAAGTGTACAGTATAGAAAAGGAGAGAGACCAATAAACAAATATTTGCAAATATAGTGTGATAGTCATTTTATCTTCAAGATAGAGATAAATTTGGCAGTTTTTCTTCACATATGTGTTTTATGGTTATAGGTATCTTTTGGTTTCCTCAAAGATTCAGTCACATTTTTAATATATTTATTGAGTCCTTACTATGTAAGCATTCTTCTCGGTGCTAGGGCGACAACAGTGAGCAAAATAATGGAGATAACATTCAGCTGGTGGAAGGTAGAGTTAACATTCTGTTTCTCATTCTCCCTTTGGCCTATGAGAAGTGAAGGAGGCTATATTGCCTCTGTTCTGGCATTAAAACACTGGAGTCTGCCTCAGTTTTTAATATCAAATGTTTATGGAGAGGAACAAGCTGATAGAATGCAGATGGAATGGAATATTTCAGTAAACACAATTTGTTGATATTTTTGAAAAATATTCAACCTGCTTGAGTGGAGGATACATGGAACAACTTTCTAAGATTCTTTTAATGGCCATGTGATTTTACCCCTCTGACTTAAAATTGTTATGCATTTTACTTGTAGCACCAGCCTACAGGCCCTTGGGAACAGCCTTCAGAGCCAGCATTTATTCAGGCTGCATTACCTTGTCCTCCATGTCAAGTTCCTATTCCTATGTAAGTATTAGAATTTTAACTTTAAAAAATACCTTTGACATAGTTCAAAGTGTATCTTTTTAAAAAATTTTATATATATATATATATATATATATATATATATATATATATTTTTATTGATTTCAGAGAGGAAGGGAGAGGGAGAGAGAGAAACATTAATGATGAGAGAGCGTCATTGATGGACTGCCTCCCGCATACCCCACCCTGGGGATGGAGCACACAACCCAGGCATGTGCACGACCAGGAAATCAAACCAAGCCCTCCTGGTTCATAGGTCGATGCTCAACCACTGAGCCATGCCGGCCAGCCTAAAGTATATCATAAGTCACCTTTTCCCATATTCTTTGTTCAATTCATCATTTTAGGCTTAGCATATAAGCTAGTTAGTTCTCTGTCTTTAGCTTCGTTCTTGTCCAAATGTATTTTGCGTACTGCTTAAAAACTTCCTCTAGATTTCTTTTTTGAGTTTTCCCCTAGCTAGTTAATGTTCGATGCCCTTCTTAGCTTTTATAGCAACTTGTGCTTACAGTTACAATAATATATCCAGTTTTCCTGACTGATTCCCATGCTAGTCTGTAAGCTCCTTGAGGACAAAGGAAAACCGGGTTTTATGTAAGACACTTAAAGGAGAGTGTTTGAGGGAAATACTGAAAATGAAAGGAAGTAGTGTCTTGGATTGGCCAGCAAATGACCTGTACTGAGTCAAACCTGGGGTAATAGGGAATCCTGGAATAGTTCATACTTCCAGCAGAGGTTATAGAATATAGGGGAAAAGGAAGCACAGAACTGGGAAGCAACATACAATTACAAAAGGGGCTGTTGTCTACAATTGAAGTTCCAAGTAGAATATTCGTATGTCTGTGTATTGGTCTTTTAAAGAGAGGGTTCTTGTTTTCTGTACTTTTCAAAGCCCTCACTCCTGTTTTGTCCTTGCACAACTTTCCTTTCAGTTTGAATAGCATGTATATTTTTATGTATTGGTTGGGCAATCAAGTTGGGAGGCAGAGTTTTAATTGGGAGCTATAGCCATTAATAGGGTGATTTTAATCTGTAGATTTATTAGAGGGGGGAGGTATAGTTAACAAAGAGGTTCTTTATGTACATATTCAACTAGTAATTATTAGAGACTATTCTTTTATTGAGGACTTGTATTTCACGAGAGACCAAGTTGTCTGTAGTATCTCTTACTAGATTTGAGTTATTAGGGATTATCAATAGCCTAAATTTTTCCTTTTGGGGAAACAGAAGAAGAGACATTTATATTTTGATTCATAGGCATTAAAATTGACGTATCATAGTCAATTACCTTTGAATTCCTTTATCTGTTTTATAGGAAGACTATTTAACATACATGCTATCAGAGTAGTTTCACTGCCCTAAACATGCCCTATATCATGTTTATCCCTTGCCTCCCTCCCCCTTGAATGCCTAGGAAACCACTGTTGTTGTTTTTTATTGTCTTTGTAGTTTTGACTTTTCCAGAATGTCATATAGTCGGAGTCATACAGTATGTAGTCTTTTCAGACTGGCTTCTTTCACTTAGAAATATGCATTTAAGGTTCTTCCAGGTCTTTTCATGGCTTCATAGCTCATTTCTTTTTATCACTGAATATTATTCTATTTTATGGATTGCCACAGTTTATCTCTTCACCTGTTGAAGGACACTTTTGTTGCTTCCAAGTTTTAGAAATTATGAATAAAGCTGCTGTAAACATTTATGTGCAGTTTTTTGAATGGCCATAAGTTTTCAACTCATTTGGGAAAATATTTAGGAGTGCAATTGCTGCCTCATATGGTAAGCCTATGTTTATTCTGTAAGAAATTGTCAAACTGTATCACTTTGCATTCGCACCAGCAATGAATGAGAGCGCCCGTTGCTCTTCATCCTTGCTAGTATCTGGTATAGTCAGTGTTTTGAGTTTTAGCCATTATAGATGTGCTGTAGTATCTCATTTTAATTGGCAGTCCTCTAATGACATGATGTTGAGCATCTTTTCATGTGCTTATTTGCCATCTGTATGTCTTCTTTTATGATTTGTCTGTTTTCTGTTCATTAAAATCTTGTTCATTTTTTAAATATGTGTTTGCTTTCTTATTGTTGAGTTTTAAGAGTTCTTTTTATATTTTTGGATACAAGTCTTTACTGGGTATATGTTTTCCAAGTATTTTCTCCCAGTCTGTGGCTTGTCTTTTCATTTAATACTTTTAAATGTTTATAGAGAAGATGTTTTAGGTTTAATGAAGTCCATCCAACATTACCATTTTCTTTTATGGCTCATGCTGTTGATATTATATCTGAAAAGTCATGACCAAACTCAAAGTCACCCACATTTTCTCCTGTTTTGTAGTTTCACATTTCACATTTAGGTATGTTACCCATGTTGAGTTAACTCCTGTGAAAGGTGTTAGGTCTGTCTGGATTTTTTTCTGTTCCATGTCCCTTTGTTCCAGCACCAACCATTTGTTGAAAAGACTATTCTTTCTCCATTCAGTTGCCTTTGTCTGTTGTCAAAGATCAGTTGACCATATTTGTGTGGGTGTATTTTGGGACTTTGTTCTGTTCCAGTATCTATTTGTCTATTCTTTCACCAAATATCATCTGCTTTGATCACTGTAGCTTTCTATAAGTCTTGAAGTTAGGTAGTGTCAGTCCTTTGACATCATTGTTCTTCAGTACTGGGTTACCTGTTCTGGGTCCTTTGTCTTTTCATATAGATCTTAGAATCACTGTGTTGATATCCACAGAATAACATGTGTTGAATCTGCATGGAGTAGGAAAAAAGCAACATCTTAAAAATATTGCACTTTCCTATCAGTGAACATGGAATGTATCTCCACTTATTTAGATTTATGGTTTCTTTCATGAGTAATTTTCCTCATATGGATCTTGTATATATTTTGTTAGATTTATACCTAAGTATTTCTCCTTTTTTGTGTGCTAACATAAATGGTGGTATGTTTCATGTTTCTAATTTCCAATTGTTCGTTGCTAGTTTATAGAAAAGCAATTAGCTTTTGTATATTAACTTTGTATCTTGCGGTGTTTCTATAATCACTTATTTCCGTATGTGTTTATTTTTTACTCTTAATAAAACAAATAATAGAATTAGCATCTTTGCTTTGGGTGTTTTTTTTTTTTTGAAGAATTTGTAATGTTTTTATTTCATTTTATTTTTTTCTTGCAGGCAGTGTCTTGGGAAGCACGAGGTGAGTTATAGGTACAAGTTTTGCTTGTTTGTTTTTAATATATTTTTATTGATTTCAGAGAAGAAGGGAGAGGGAGAGAGATAGAAACATCAATGCAAAGGATAACAGAGTTAGGTGTTTTGGAAACATGGGTCTTGGAGGTGTGTGTGTGTGAGTTGTGCTAATTTTTTTTTTTTTAAGGTGAGTCCACTACCATGTCATGCTGTAGGACCCTACTCTTGTAAGAGAGTTTGTGGACGAACCTTAGATTGTCAGAATCATATATGTATGAAAGAATGCCACAAAGTCACTGAAACTGAAGCCTGCATTGGCAAAAACAAGGTAATGTATAAACGCTTACATATCTCTGAATTTGCTTTCAAATATTTTTAAAACCTGACACATGATACATGATGCTCATAATTTTAATAAATTCCCAAACTTCAGTTGGAAGTAAATATCATCACAGATGTGTGTGTATGTGTGTGTGAAATTCAGTAAAAGCATTTTATAAGCATATGAAAAATTGACTCTAAAGAGATCTCTAAAAATTGTCATTTTATAAAGAAAAACAAATAGAGCCAATTAACTTTTAAATGATATTAAATTTTATTTTTTTAAAGTAATTCATGTTTTTTCTTAGGCTTCCATTTTATAGGGAATCATAATAGCAAGTGTGCTTAATGAGGAATAAGTAAAAAGTTTTAAGTTTCATACTTATTAAGTAACATTAAATGAACAAATATTTAAATTATTAATATGAATTGTGTTATTGAAAATTTCAATTGCATTGTTAGGTTTTTTGGTCTTTCTTTTGGTAATTGTAATGTATGACAGCATAAATATCCATAGTATTATTCTTGCTCATATGTAGACATAGATATAAATGAGTTATAATTTCCTCATTAGTCCATGCCTTGGTCCTCAATGAAAATGAAGTCATGATAAAATGAAAGGGTATTAGAATTATAAAATCAAGCTAATAAATAATTTTAATGATTCAAAACTACTTTAAGGTATAGCTGCTATACGGCATTCCTCCTCGAGGTTTTCAGAACATCAAATGAGTCAGAAAAAAATCGTTTTAAGAGCTAATATGACAGTGATTGGAGAATTCTCTTTGACTATCCCACCATGGCTTCCTGGGCAGTGGATGTTGCAAAATATGGGTTATAAGTTATGTGCAATTTTTCTCAATTTAGCTACCAGTCCATTCATATCTCTCACTCAAGGAAGGCTACTGCAATTCAAGTGAGTGAAAATTACGTTATTTTAGGGTTAACTTTGCAATCACTCTAATTTATATATTAAACAAAATAACTCCAGAAACTTAAAAAAATTTCTTACCTTACCTCAATTGTGACCCATTGGAGAAATACTCCTAGTATGTGTCTTGACCCAAATACCTGTGGAATTTTTAATACAGTTTCAGCTTTCAGTTGTAGCACAGAGCCTACAACACAGCAGGTATTTAGTAAGTATTTATAGAATTGACTGGACTCAAAGTTCTTTGGCTTATCCGCTCTTCTCTGGTATCCTTGCCTGACCTTACCCACAGTCAGGTCCAGTGGAGGCTATTATATGCAGTGGCTCTGATTGTTACCATTAGCAACAGATATTCCTGTTGTCTAATTCATTGGTTATAATGAGTGGAACTGTGGTTGACAGGGAAACGTGTGAGGCTGGTGACAATTGAAATGGTGTGTATTTCCCAGGCAAATGTGGGACAGATATCTTTTGAAGTGCCTGCAAGAAGAAATTAAGTAATTGGGAAAGTTGTTTGTTTGTTTGTTTTTTTTTTGGGGGGGGAATCTATCACCAAAAATACATAAAAAATAAAAATATATGTAGATACATAATCATACCTACATATATTTCTATATAATTTTGTATGTTATAGACCCTTGCCACTCAGTGTTGTCTGCAGCCCAGCAACATTGGCATCAGCTGGAATCTTGTTAGAAATGCAAAGTCTCAGGCCCCACTTCAGCATTTTAACAAGATTCCCCAGTGATTGATAATGCACAGAAATGTTTGCGAACACTGCTAAAAGCAGTGTGTGTGATGTGTCATGTTTCATTGATTTAAAAAAAACAAACGAATTTCATTATAATTATTAAACTTGCTAAGAGACTAGAATTTAATTATTCTAACCACTAAGAAAAAAGGATAATTCTGTAACATGATAGAGGTGCTGTTGCTGCAATGACAATCTATTACACTATATAAGTGTATCAAATTAACATCTTAACACCTTGAGTTTATACAATACCAATTATATTTCAATAAAATGAAAAAATTTCGTTTATTAGGATTAATACCCAAATGTTTATTCTGCATTTCTTCTCATCATCCCACTACTTAAAATTAGGATTGCTCTCCTCCCTGGATTTCCAGAAAGTTGGATGAATTGAAGAAAGCTCATTTTAAAAGCTGATAATGAAAAATGTTGAATCTTTAAGACTTAGTATTCATATCTATAACTCTTTTATTTTATCTCAGTATGATATGTGAAATTCAACACTATCCTGTAATAAAAATCTTTAACCTTCTTTAGTAGACAGATACTACTTAAATTATTACTAGAGCAGAGAGGTGACTTGTTAAGTTACAATTTTACAATTGAGATAATATTTATTTGTACTAAATGTGATTTAGTTTTGCCTTATTGAAGTGCATTAAAAATAAATTAAACTGGTGGTCATTCTCCTTTTTTTCCCTATATGTGTTTTCCTTTAGAAAGATGAGATGACTATCTCCAGAACATTGAATGTTTTTTTAGTTTGATGATGATCGTACTTGTTGGGTGTAAATGAATTGATAATGTCTTACTATGTATTTTTTTCTGCCATTGATTACGCTTTAGGAAGTAATTTATGTTTTTATTAGAGACATTTAATGTATTCATGTCCATTTTAAAGGTGAGGCAGTTTGATTTAATCAGGTTTGTAGACATAGAAATCTTTGTGAATAATGGTCATATTGATAATCTTACTATTCTTCATTTTGAATAATTTTAAGCTGTATTTCTAAGAGCTGCAGAAGTAGTTTGTTTTAGTGGGATATGTAAATTTTATAACTACTGTATAGAAATGTTAGACTTCTGTACGTAGGTGGTTTATTTCCTTTCAATTTGGCAGGCTGGCCCAGAGTGCCTTCAGTGTGAAGAAGGGTGCTCTAAATCACGGCCAGTGGGTTGTCCTCATCCATGTGTTTTGCCATGCCACCCTGGAGAATGTCCTCCTTGTGTTCAGATGCTTAGAATAAAATGTCACTGCAAGATCACAACCCTATATGTGGAATGTAGGTAAGAAGACTGAAGAAATATTGTTGTTCTACTAAAATTATTTTCATGATATCTTTTTATAATTCAGAACTCTTCATATGTAATATACGGTAAGGAATATTTTTCAGTGGTGGTCCTGAGACTCTAGAGACCTAGATTTTCCCTAGTCACCTGGCGGCAATGTAGACTGTTTCACCTTTTAGATACTTTATCCTTTTTTAACCAGGGCATTTCTGAGTTTTTCCATTTGGGGATTCTATAAGATTTGTTAGGAAAAGAATTATATGACTGCTTTAAAAAAAAGGAAAAAGGAGAAGCATTCCTATAAATAAACAGCTTGTTCAAATAACAGTGTCAAACTAGAATTTCATTGGATCAAAAATTGATTTACGCATAATTACTTAAGTGTAATTTTTAAATTGTAGATTTAAAAGGTACAGTTTTGTTTATTACAGATGTCACTGTTATGGCATTTATTATACAAGGATGTGACCTTTATGTTTTCCTTACTTAAAAAAATGCAAGTTAATTATGGTCTAACTCAATGAGCTTCATTTCATCCATGTCTATAAAATGGGCTTTTTAAAAGTCTGATTTACTCAAAGTTAAATTTGGGAATATAATTTTATTTCTGATTTTTTTTTTTAGCATAAATGCTTTTTGAAAAATGCCTGTAAATTTGTTTTTGTCACTTACACTCTAGATTCATGCTTTGTAAAAGTCAGAATTATTTTGTTGAAATTTAAAAAATAAAATAACATACTACAATTTTTAGCTTTAGAAGTTTTGTAGGGGGAGTTAAGAGGGCAATTTTGCTTTATTAATGGGTGATACTGACAAAAAGGGATTGTTTTTCTGTGGTCTTGCAGGGTCCTACATTTTCTTCTCTTCTTTTTCTCTTCATCGTGTAGTCTTCAAAAGGTGACTTTCCCTGTTTACCTTCAGTTCATGGCTCCTTGATTGTTGTGCACTTTTCCAAATCTCTTCCCTGTAGTTAGTGCTCTGATTACCAAGACTTTTTTAGTGCTCTTACACTGAGGGTTGACTTTCTTTTTCTGGAGTGATGTTAGCTCCCTGTCTCTTCTGTTCAGTTTTTCCAGAACTTCACTGACTTCTTGAAAAGATTTCCTATGGGAGCTTGAGAAATAGCTCTGCTAGGAATTGATACTTACTTTTCTACTTACAGGTAATTTGAAGCTTGTAGATATTTCTGTCTTCTAGTTATGCCAAGGTCATGGGATTTGAATGATTTTGTTATTAATGAGCTGAATGGTTTTTTGGGGAATGTGTGGATACATTTGAATTGAGATGGCTTTCATTATCTCAGCTATCCAGAGTTCCTTTTTCCCTTTCTTGAATACATATTTAAAATATATGTTTTTATACAGAATTCCTTAGTCTCGGTATTTTGATTATTTTATTTGCTCTAATTCAACTAATTATTTTATAAGTCATCTTTTCCTTTTAGTCCTTTTCTGCTTCATGTGTATTTCTTCTATGGAAATTAAGTATAAAAGATACAGACCTTGAAAAGTAGGTAATTTTTCCTAATTTATAGAGTAACAGGAACAATATGATTTTAATCCTTAAGTTCAGAGGTGAGCACCATACTTTAAGAATGAAAATATATAATGTTTAGTAGAACTAGCATAAAAACTCTGTGATAGGAAATGAAATTTTGCCAAGAAAATTGTGTATGTTAGAGTACATTTATAGATAATTTGATATTAAGATTACAATTTTGACATTAGTGAGGCTAACCTTATGCTATAATTTGGCAATTATGTCTAGTAAAAGGAAATAGAAAAAGCAGGAAAAGAAAGAATTTAAAAAAAGAAGAAAAAGCAATCTTGGGCAATAGGTATAGTAGGGATTTTTAGATTGTCACTAGTTACTGACTCATGTAGTATCTCTTCTGATTCTATTCAATTCCCTATTAGAAAGTGGTTTTATTCCTTGGTGTTTATGACTATTTCTGAATTACCTATTGAGTCATATAAAAGCACAGACTGATCTAAAATGATGTAATCTAAAATGAATCAATTTCTAACATTAATAGCCTATCTAAAAACAACTGAAAGGCTTTCATAATAAGCTTACATTTCCCACTGAATAGCTTAACTTTCTTAATTTGAAGTAACATATTAAATGACTAGTTTTTAATAATTTATATAAAGGCTTTAAGAATTTTAATTATGAATAATGATCAAACTATAGGGAAAGATAGTACAGGAACTTTTAAAGAGAGGTCAGATACAGTGATATTTCATGTGTGTTTTGTACTTCCTTCTTGCAGTGATTGCCCTTTTGGCATTTAATTTGTTGGTAGTTGATGAAGGGCTGGAAAATTTGATTTATTGGAACAGTAAAGTAATTGGGAGATAATTGTTACAGAAAGAAACAATTAAAATAGGTCTCAAGAAAAAATAAGAAAGATGATTTTATAGACATGTTTGAAATTGTGAGTTGTTTTTGGAAAATATGCTATGAAATGGACTTGGTTTGAATGTCACCAAATCTTACTCTCCTATTTTTAGAAAAATAACAACAGCTGACGTAAATGAAAAGAACCGCCTCAGTTGTTGCAAAGATCAGTGTCCTAAAGAGGTAAGCTTTAATAGAATCTTTTAAATTGTATTTTTGGGGCATTGTTTTTCTTGGATTTTCTCTTTTCTTGTTTGGACATCCTATTTCAGGATTTTTCTGGACCCACTAAAAATGTGGGTCCAGAAATAAAAATGTGATGTTTGTAAAAATGTAATACATATGAGTAGGGTAGATGCACATCCCTTTATGAAATTTGGGGAGTTTGAGGTCTAGGATGACCCTTTGAAGATTTTTTTAAGTAGTTTTAAAGATAGCTTATATACTTTATGCAATAAGGTATTCAGCCTAATCCTTACCTCCCATGTGATTCAGACTTAAAATATAAATATATCAAAAACTGTGTGGGTCTTAGGCAGTTAGAGAATAAGTTCATAGTAGGTTATTTTAAAAAGACATGTATGTTTGTGTATGAACTTTAAAATTCATTATTATTTTGATTTAGTATAAAGCATTCATATATAAAGTTTTTAAAAATTCAGATGTTTGTCTGTGCATTATATTTGAACTACAAGTATCGAAAGTGGTTCCAAAAAATTGTTGAGAGTAAAATGGTAAAATCTCACTATTGATTTATCCTGGCAATAATGTGAGAAACCAAGGTTATCCATCTGTATTGGGCCAATCTAAAAGTCAACATTCTCCTTTTTGTTGTTGTTGGAGCTAGGGCAGTGACAGTTATTTGATTTGCAAAGGTGGGATTTATAAAGGAAGCCTTTTGACTTATGGATGTACTAATAGTACCTCTTTTCTTTTAATGCTTGATCAGGAAGAGAAGGCAACATAGTTTTAAATATAGTAGTCTCTTTGACTAAATAAAACAAATCAGTGCATGATATGCCATTTTGTTAACTAAAACTTTGGATACTTTTAACTAAAACTTTGGATACTTTTTATGGATTTTTGTTCAAGAACTAGGATTTGACAGTTTCAGAATTTATACAAGATTATAAAATATGAGACCATTTCAAGCATTAAATGATTATTTTAATAATCCTGTCTTTGTTAATATGAGTAAAACTAGAGGCATGAGTTATTTCAAATTTAATTTTCTGAATTTTTCAATCCCAAGTTTTTCTTGTTAAAATATATTTTCTTCTGTCCAAATTCAGATTTGGGGTAATAAGTAGTTGAGAATGTAACTGCTTTATTTTGGTTTTATTTTAGCTTCCTTGTGGTCATAGGTGCAAAGAGATGTGCCACCCTGGCGAATGTCCTTTTAATTGCAACCAGAAGGTAAAACTTAGATGTCCTTGTAAAAGAATTAAAAAGGTAAATATTTTAAGTTATTGAAAATTCTTTTCTATGTACATATTTTTGTCTGTGTTTGGTAGTTCTTTGGCTTTATTTTTGCTTTTTAATTTTAAGGTCTTGTTTCTTAGAATTTTTATTATTATTATCCCATCTATTTCTGTAAATGCTTGTTTTAAAAATCAGCTTTGTTTGGCAATTTAGTTTTTTGCAATTTAATAGTAAAAGATTGTTTTATGTTGGAACCAAGGTCAGTGTCCTTTTTTTGGATAGAATCAGCTTTGCCCAGGGAACACAATGAGTAATAAAGCGAGTGTCATGGTTTAAGAAATGGTCTGGAATTAACCTTTGTTGCTCTTAAGAAACTTTTTTTGCCATCAGTATTATGTTTTGAAAATGCCTTAAAAAGGACCTCACATGCACAGCCTTATAAAACTATAAAATAATATTCAAACTTGTAGAGAACTAATTTTAATGTAAAATAGTAGTAACAGAGGAGTAAGAGGGCAAAAACTAACGATTGGAAAGCCTAATCGCAACAAATTACATAACGCTGGGCAAAACTGAAGACAGAGTCTGAATTCTCAGATGCCAGTGGCTGAAGGGTCTTTTTCCAGTTCTGTTCCTTGACTTTCCTGCTGATACTGTTGACTCCTTTGAAGCTTTCTTCTTTCTTGACCTCTGGTTTTTCCCTGTCTCAGTTATAGTCGACTCCCTTTTGTCTTCATAAGTCTAAGGTCATTTCCTTTAGGTAGGCTCCTTTTTTCTTCTTCTTTAAATTCACTCTTTTATTTACCCATTCAACAAATATTTATTTAGAACCTTTTGCTTTTATTAAGGTTCTCTTCATTTGTTTTCACAGCTCCTACTATTATTATTTGGGGTAGATAACTTCTGAATTTAAATGTATAGGCTTGACCTCTTCTGGAGTTGAATTTCCTAAGTTTTAGTTGTTTAAAGTGAATCACCTTTACATGAAAATCAACACTTAAGTCAAGCCACTTTTAACCTGGGCCGTCTATCAGGTTTTCTCTCAAATCTCATGTAATTGTCCAGGTGCAGTTTGCCACCCATTAGAACATTGGCAACAGCTTGCTCTTGGACTTTGACAACAGCTTCATGATGGATTTTCTTGCCTCTAATCATAGCACCTCTCCTATCTATGTTCTTCATTGGTTCTTCATGCATTGTGGGGAAAATATGCATTTATAAGAAATGTGTATATACATAGACTTGACATACAAGAGAATCTATGATGTTACTTTGCCTATTTGTCCAGTCTCATCCTATAGCACTCTGTGAATCTGTTATTTATAAGTGTCCTAACATACATGCTGTACTCCCCTTTAGCCTGTGTGTGTGTGTGTGTGTGTATATGTGTATGTGTATACATATATTCCTTCTTTTGTGTAAAATACAATGTATTTTTCCCTTACCATTTGCTTGTGAGAATCCTGCTAATACTCAGTGTGAACATTTCCTTGTTAGGGAAGGTCTTTCTTCCCTGACTCCCTTGGGAAGACTTAGGTGCTCCTTCCTCTGCTTTCTTTGTATTGGATGCTATAGAGTTTTCTCAAGAGCTTCGTGATTCTAGGCACATCTGTAACTTTGTTTCCTCATCTTTGAAATTGAGTTTATACATAGATTTACTGAAAGGAATAAAAGTAATGCTTATATAGCATTTAGCACAATGACTGCAATGTTTCTCATAACATTGGAGTATGTTTAATATCATAGCAGTAGCTGCTAATAGTAGCTACTATTATTACTTTTAGTTTAGCACTTATTATTAAGCTCTTTTCCTTATGTATATCCCCTGTTCATAACAAAACACTTGGCATGTAATAGGCACTCTATAAGTACATCTTGAATGAGAAAAGATAAGATCTTTCTTTCAGGCTTATACCCTTAATGTCCACAAACACACACATTTAATTTTTTGTCTTTAATGTTTGGTCATCATATTTTTTCTTTTTCTGGACTATCCTTAGAGGACAAGACTGTTTATCACTAACATCAGCCAAAAGTGAAGAACTAAAGGGAAAAACCTTCTAAGTAATAAAATTTCATTCTATAAAGTGCTTTCATTAAAGTATATGCACTTTGTTCATAGGAATTGGTGATCTTATTTCTTAACTGTGGTAGATTTGAACTAAAAAACTAGAATCTGAGAGTGTGATGCGAGAGGAAAAATTGATACAAATATAGGTACCCTTAGAGCAAAAGTGACATCTGACAGCAAGAAACAGGGATAAATAAAAGGTTTATGAAAGATCTATAAAATCAAAGCCTCAGAGTAGCCTATATAATAAAAGCCTAATATACTAAGTGTCTGGTCGTCTGGTCATCTGTTCAACCAATCAAAGTGTAATACGCTAAGGATATGCTAAGGTCGCTCAACCGCTCACTATGACGTGCACTGACCATCAGGGGGTAGACGCTCCGACTGGTAGGTTAGCTTATTGCTGGGGTCTGGCAGGTAGGGACTGAGCGAGACAATCTGGACAAGCCCTGGAGCCCTCCCGTAGTCTCTCCCCGGCTGGCCAACCTCCAGAGTTCCTCCCTGGTCCCAATCGTGCACCAGTGGGGTCCCTCGGCCTGGCCTGTGCCCTCTCACAATCCGGGACCCCTCGGGGGATGTCAGAGAGCCCGTTTAGGCCCCATCCTGCAAACCAGGCTGAGGGACCCCACTGGTGCATGAACTCGTGCACCGGGCCTCTAGTTTAAAATAAGGACCACTTAATTCATTATAGCATAGTACACAAATTGATCATAGTATTGATATCAAGTCATTAAGATCCTCCTTTATTTCATTAAGGAGGCAGTGAAGTGCAAATACAAACTGTAGAAAGATTTTCATTTAAACTGAACAAAGGTTTACTAGTTAAGAGAAAAATTTGTAGCTCTTTAGAAAACTCTAGAATTACATTGAGTTGGTAGCCACTAGCCACATGTGGCTATTTAAGTTTGAATGTTAATGACTTAACAGTAAATAGTATTAAACATTCATTTCCTCCTTTCATTAGACATATTTTGAATGCTCAGTAGCCACATGTGGTTAGTGCTACTCAATTGGGTAGTTAGTGCAGATTTAGAATATTTCCAGCATCTCAGAAAGCCGCTGGATGGACTGCTCTGGAGCATTTTATTACCTGGAAGCTTTACTAGATTAACAAGAAACAATAAAGAAAAACTGACGTTTCTCAGTAGTTGTACTTAGTAAGTGGATGATTTTAATTTTATGGTATTTGCTTTTTTGTATTTAAGGGAAAATAAAGTAATAATCACTCTTTGAACCAAGAGATTTGATACTTGCAATCATATCAAATTATTAAATATTAATGAACATGACTTAAATAATTTGCATAACCTTTAGCTCTTAGGGAAATTTTGCTTTCTTATGACATACAGTTAGAAGGGAAAAATCTTAAGATCTGAAATGTAAAAATTTTCATTTGTTAGGAATTTCAGTGCAACAAAGTACGTGAAAATCAGATTTCAATAGAATGTGACGCAACATGCAAGGAAATGAAGCGGAAAGCCTCTGAGGTACTGTCACATTAGCAGTAAATAGAATGTTCGAAGTGCTAATGGCCTTTCCCTGTTTATTTTGTGCATTTCTTTATGTGCTTATTGCGAATGACTGGAAAGCTCATCTTTTTTGTTTTTATAATTAAAACCTGGTTTTATAGGCCTACTTTGAATCTTCAGGTGTGCTTTTTATTGTCTACTGTGTACTAGATTTTCCATTCTCTTAACCAGTTAGAGTATGTGCTCTGGGACATGGTTGTTCATCTTAATGTTAGTGTAAACCTCCTGAAAATTAGGTTAAAATAATATAAAGATAAGGTTTTAGGATTCTTTGCTGTGTGGGTTACCTCTTACGTCATTTATTCTTGCACTCAACCCAGTCCATGAGTGAACCGTTGATTTTGTTTTAAAGTCAGGTTTTCCTTCAAGACATTTAAAGTAAATGATTGATTATAACTCCAGAAAGAGAGTGGTATTGAATAATTTTGACTATAGCTTGTTACTATGATTACTCTAAAGAAAAAAACAACAACCCATTTTAAAAGCATTTCAATTAATACTATTGTAGCTCTTTGAATTGTGATCTAATATCTGTTATAGTTAAATTGAAGTGTTTATAGAAGGTATTACATTCCATCTCTCCTCACCCCCAGTCTGTTAGACAGTATCTTGGTAACACTTTTCACTATAATATTTACATTTCTTTAACTGCCAGTGTAAAGCCTCCAAAAGTCATTATGGGTTTGTGGAGCCTCAGTGAGATGATGCTAACATTCTGTATAGAATTTGAAAATTACAATGTGTTACTTTACTTTTAAATGTCTGTAAACAGATAAAAGAAGCAGAAGCCAAAGCTGCTCTGGAAGAGGAAAAACGAAGACAACAGGTAACTGAACAGAACACCCGGAGTTGTGTTTCTTGGCATCATTGTTAGTTTTTATTCAAATACAAAGTATATTCCAGGTACAAACTAGGGGCTAGTCAACTTTATTCGGGACTGAACATAATATAGTTCATACATTAAAGCAAGCCATTCACTTACTTTAATCCAGGTACACTGTACCTCTGAAGAAGCACAGGATCTCGTATATTCCCAGATATTTTATATATTTCCAATGTTCTTCCTTTGCTTCCTTGCCAATTTCATCCATTCACCAGCCAGAGTTTTAACTCATCTTTTAGTCTGGGGGGAAAGGGTTGGGGTGCAGTGCCATCCATTTTAAGGCATTTCCTGGAGCCCATGTCTTCGCTCATCTAAAATTATTTTACTGAGTTGTAGATTATGTGTAGCAAATAAGTCTTAACCATAACATTTGTGTTAATAATACATTCTCCTATGTCCCCATTAGATTCTTATATAAATAAAAAAATAAAAAAATAAATATATACATATCTATCTATATATACATATCTATATCTATCTATCTAGGTAGATAGATAGATAGATAGATAGATAGATAGATAGATAGATAGATTTCAGAGATGAAGGGAGAGGGAAAGAGAAAGAAACATCAATTATGAAAGAGAATCATTGATCGGCTGCCTCCTGCACACCCTCTACTGGGGATCGAGCCTGCAACCCAGGCATGTGCCCTTGACTGGAATCGAACCTGGGACCCTTTAGTCAGCAGGCCAACACTCTATCCACTGAGCCAAACCAGCTAGGACCCCATAGATTCTTAAAAGTAGGATTATTATCTGTTTTTTTGTTATTACCTAGATAACAAATTCATTCCTGATACCTCCAGTTTGTTCAAATACTATATTGATCATATACTGCAAAGAGTGGTTTAACTTTCTTATAGTGACATGTAATTATTTGTTAATTTGCATTTTGGGATGCTTTATACTTATCAAGCAGGGTACAGTATATGTTAAAATGCTGCTTTTATGAATGAGGAAATTAAAACTTGCATGACTTGAGGGAGGACATTAGAAATAATTTATGTGGCAAATAAAAATGGGACAAAATGACCTATGATATTTTATGGTTCTGTAAAGTTGATTTGCCTAATATCCCAAAATAAGTTGTCAGAGGTAATGCAGTAAAACATGTTGGCTGAATTCCTGGGAGATTAAATTATTAAGAATAGCTTAGGGTGTCCCTCACCTTTTTATAAACCATTATGGATGGTGATTTCAAATATATTCCCTATTTACTGACCTTTTAAATAGAATATATAGAACATAATTTAAACTATATGTGTTGTCTGTGGATCATCATTAAAGCATCAATTATTTTACTGTCAGTATTTCTCACGTTTGGCTGCTTTTAATGTATTTTGATCTTCTTCTATATATCAACAGCCACCTGACAATATTCTGACAATTTGGTTCATTGAATGTCACTTTTGATTAAATTAAGTACACGGTTAGGCCTTCAAATGTAGTTATAGACAAAATAATGGAGCGTTAACTGAATTTTTTATTTCTACTATTAATAAACATTTGCAGTGGTTCTCAACCTTCCTAATGCCGTGAACCTTTAATACAGTTCCTCATGTTGTGGTGACCCCCCAACCATAAAATTATTTTTGTTGCTACTTCATAACTGTAATTTTGCTACTATTATGAATCGTAATGTAAATATCTGATATGCTATATGTGTTTTCCTATGGTCGCGACCCACAGGTTGAGAACCGCTGATTTACAGAATCTTGCATGCATGTTACATAGATTTTAATTACCTATTAAGTTTTAGTTAATAACAGTGCATGTTACATTATTATGTATTAAAGTTTAAGAAGTTCTTAACAGTAGAATAAAACTCCACATTTTATAATGAGTGTCATTCAGTTATCCTTTTTTTAGAAGTAGTTTTTATATAATTTACTTTCTAAAGTAGTCATTTGATTTAAAGCATGAAGCATTTTTCTCCAGAAGAAATTTTATTCTATGATTTTAACTGTGTTTTATCAAGAGAAGAATGAGTTTCTCGTGGCTTTTTGTTTTCTCTCTTTACTCACTTGAATTTCTTCTTCACAAGCCACTAATGTTATTTATCAACATCGTAAGAAACTGGAGTTATTCTCACTGGGCATCTCTTAGCATGGCATTCCTAAACTCTGTGTTTGTTGAATGCAATTAGTAGTAGAGAGTTTAAGACAAAAAAATAAAATCACTGTATTTATTATATACCATTACTACTAAAACATTTCCCAAATTGATTTATTGTCATCTAAGTGGAAGATTTCAAGTTAATGTATATATTGGATTTAGTAAAAATGATACTATTTTGATTTAGGCTGAACTGGAAGCTTTTGAAAACAGACTGAAGGGTCGTCGGAAGAAGAACAGGAAAAGAGATGAAGTGGCAGTTGAGCCAACGCTGTGGCAGAAGTATAAATATCATCTCCTCCCAGTGTGTGCAGTTTTGGTGTTAGTGTTGGCATGGTACATCGCCCCTGGTGCGGCTTAAAATTTTTTGATCTGTAAATATACCTCAGATTGGATTTAGACACATTGTTAAATTTGGAATATTAGGAAGTGTATGTTGTTTAACATGATACGTATTCACACTCATCTCTCTGTTCTCTTCCAGCTGTTGTTAGAAGGATAGAATGTTAAGCTTTATCTTAATATAGGAGAAGTGGCAAGATAACATTGTTTGATATTAAAAGCATGACTGAAATGATGAAATATTTCATAAGGCATAGATAGTGGCAGGAGAGCATGTTAGTTGTTCATTGTGCTTCCTTGTATTAACATAGTTGTTTCATTTACTATTTCAAACCAACTTACCCTCCCCTCCCCACCCCCCCATTAAGATGAAACTGAGCCACATGCGCAGTAAGATGAATATTTCATAATGCTTTGGTTACTTATTAGAAGGTACTTTTCTTCATCATGTAATATTGTACTTTAAAAAAGATAATTCTCTAAAAGGCCTCTTAAATTGTAACATGAATTTATATAATTAGATTCCAGAAACTGGCTTATCAGTTATTGAAATAAATTTTTATGTAGTATGTTCCTTAGAGGAAAAATATGCCAGACTGGATTCCTCACATGTGGGTATTTCTAGTGTAAGAAGCTTTCAACTGAAGTCAGCATGTTTTATAAAACTTGTGTGTGTCTTTTCAAAGTAATAATAAAAGAAAAACTAATATTTATGAGCACTATGTGCTGAGCACAGGGCTTATGAGCTTTATGTACTTTATTCTCATTTTTTCTTACCACGGTACTCTTAAGTAGATTTTTATCTGGAAATAATTAGTCCTTATGAAAAGCTGATAGAGAAATATCAGTAAGCCAAATCTGTTTAAATTGTAAGTCATTTTAAATGGTTTTGTTATTTAATTTTTGTATGATTAATGTTTTCATTAAAGTTTTTCATACCAAATTTGTAATCTAGAATATTTATTATTATCTGAAATATTCAGGAACCTGTAGGTTTAGGCTAGGTATTAGTATCAATGCATGAAAAACTCCAAAATTTGAGTTTATTATTAGCAAAACATAGTAATTGATAGATAGTAAAAAGTGGTAGAAATATATTTTAAACAGAAGTACAAAGAAGGATTTTTAAATTTTGCTAAATTTAATTCAGTGTTTTTTTTAAATGTCTTGTTGATTAGTCAAGTATTAGCTGGTGTCTAAAATTAAAGGGCACTCATTTCTTTCTTTATGGTTTTTGCGTTTTTGATTTTAGTTTTTTTTACTTTAACTTTCCCAGTTACTTTCTCAGTAACTCAGAGTTACTGAGTTGGTGTTTAAGCTGCTACTCTCAAGACATTACCTTACTCTGATCTAAAATGAATATTAGAGAATATGAACACAACTTGGTGTCTGCCTGGGAGCCTATTTTCATGTATGCCGGAATGTTGGCCTATTAAACAAATCTGAAGCCTAGTTCATGTCTGTTTGTTGGGCTGCTGATCTTGTTAGGTTTTCTTTCTAAAAAAAGAAAGTAGTGAGCCGAGGAAGGGGTTTGAATGAGTGACAGATTAAACTGCTGTTTTTTTATTTGCGTGGCTATTATCTCAGAGCTTCATTTACCCAGTCACACAGCTGTGTATTCATTTATTCAATCAACAGATGTGTTTCCTCTGTGACAGAGATACTTACTAGAAGGTAAGTGATCTTTCTCTGGGGGAGCTGCTACAGGAGTAGAAGAGATTTTTAGAAAATGAATACAATGTCATGTGTAATACATGGTATTAAAGAAATAAGAGAAATATTCCAGAAAGTGGTGAAAGGGGGGGTAGAAGGGCACTAGCTACTTTAGATTGGGAAAGTCCCTCTGGGATGGGTTCATTTCAGCTGTGACCTGAATGACCTTCACTTGAAGATCTGAAGGGAAGGTCTATGAGGGAGAGAAAGCAGAAAGTACAAAGTCCCTAAGTTGGCGAGATGCTTGGCATGGCCAAGCAACAGAAGGGCTGGTGTGGCTGGAGCTAGAGGATGAGAGGGGGAGAGAGTCTAGGGCCTGCCAGTTCATAAAGTACTTAATAGACCATGGTAAGGAGTTGGGATTCTATTCTAGTCACAGTGGGCAGCATTGGGAGGTTTTAAATGGGAAGTAGTTATTTTTTGTTTTTTAAAGATGGCTGGCTGGGGGATTGGGGAGACAAAGAACTTACATACTTATATGCATAGTCCATGGACACGGCAATAGGGTGAAGACCTGGGCGGGGTGGGGTGGGGGGGATGTATGGGCTGGGAAGAGGGGGGAGGAAGAGGGGTGGGGAAATGGGAGATATCTGTAATACTATCAACAATAAAAAATATATTTTTAAAACTACAGATGGCTGGCTGTTGTGTGGAGAAAGACTAAGGGAGCAAGTGTAAAAGCAAGTGAGTTTTAAAAAAACCTAAAAACTAAAAAGATGAGTTGGGAAGCAGTCTAGGCTGGAGGAGCTAGTGGTACTCAGATTCAAAGATACATGCCTCCAATTTCCACAGTTCCCTGTTGCCCAGAGGAGTGGCAGGATGCTGCAGAAACCACTGCATGCTGAGCAGAAGGGGAATGAATGAAACTGGAGTTTTTAAAGGTCAAAATGAGGTTAAATTTGGTGTAAACACACTAATTTGTTCTGAGGGAAATAAAGCAATACATGTCCTTTTCCCTTCTACCTGAGTCAATTGGAGAAGGCATGGAAAAGGTTTTCAAGTTAACACTAAGAATAGGTAAAATTGACTGTGATGGCCTTAATTTCCTATTTACTTTGTGACACTAAAAAAGTTTATTAACTTACTATTTGAAGTTTGTGGAACGTTTATATTGAAATCTTTAAAATTTTTCAGTTTAAACACTTTCTCAGAATAGCAACACCTAGTTTTTGTATTTCAATTAATTTCACTAAAGTCTAAATTAAATCCAGATAATTTCAAATGATTTGGTATGTTCTTTGCTGAAATTGCCAAAGGAACTTTATTGAACAAAAACACTGAAAACTTGCTTTTTGCAAAGAAGTCTGATGCTTGAACTTCACGGCTATGAATGTTAAAAATTTTAAACACAGGTAAGCATCTGTGGTAGTGTTTAAAGATGTCCTGTAACAATTGTTTGGCTCTTTGTGTAATTTTATTTTATTTTTTAAAAAATTTATCTTTATTGTTGAAAGTATTACAGATGTCCCCTTTGTTTTCCTTCTTCTGATTGTCCCCCTCTGCCCCTCACTCGCCCCTCCCAAGCCTTCACCACACTATTGTTGTGTCCATGGCCTATACATATATGCATATAAGTTCCCCTGTTTATCTCTCCCCTCCCACCCCACATTCTGCTGAAATTCATCAATCTGTTCCATGGTTCTATGTCTCTGGATCTATTTTGTTTATCAGTTTACTTTGTTCATTCGATTCCACATATGAGTGAGATCATGTGATACTTATCTTTCTCTGACTGTCTTATTCCGCTTATCATACTCTCTCGGTCCATCCACGCTGTTGCAAATGGTAAGAGATCCTTTTATTTTACCGCTGCATAGTATTCCGTTGTTTAAATGCACCAAATCTTAGCTATTGTAACTTGTGCTGCTGTGGACATAGGGGTGCATACTTTCTTTCTGATTAGTGTTTTGGGTTTCTTAGGATATATTCCTAGAAGTGAGATCTGCCTATTCAGCCGTCATTTTCTCCCCTCCTCTTTATGTAATTTTAAATGACTCAGGTGACTCCTCCAGTTGTTAATGTTTGCCCGTCCTGAGATAGATGTCTAAGATCTGAAGCTAGAGTTGACAGAAGGTAGTTATAACTGTGTCTCTTGTCCCGTCTGTGGAAGTTGCCCTCTTTAATTGAGTGGCAGTGTTTAAACCTCTCTAGGCCTTGGCCTTCGGTCTGCCTATGAGGTTGATGATCTTCATAGAGTCCTGATCACTACCTCTAGAAGAGATGAGAATTTGGGAGAGATGGGAGGAGTTAGGGATCTCTCTGCTCTCTAGAAACTTAAGGGACAAGAGAGACCAGGTGTCCATCTAAGAAACCATTTTCATGTATTTCAGAATCTCGGTCTATTGAGCAAGTTTAGGTCTGTTTACTAAGCTTCTGTCCTTGCTTTGTTTTCTTTCTAATTACTGTGGGGCATGTATTTAAATGGTGCTGTGAAGAATTACCCATTCACTACCTAACGCTGAAATTCCACAGTTCAGTTTCATTTAGTTAAAATGCCTCTAGAGAGACATTCCCTCCCTACCCTTATCATCCTCATCTGGCCATTCTCTATCTTCACAGTATTTTCCCACAGAGCCCTACACAGTACCTGTTCTTGTATATGCATGTGTTTATTGTCCGTCTCTCACTGGATTGTAAGCCCCAGGAAGCCAGGGGTGTGGTTCTATTTACTGCTGGAATTCCAGAGTGGGGAACCATGCCTGGCCTCAAAGTGGGTGCTGCCATAGCAAAATACTACCGTGTGGCTTGAAACAACAGAAATTTATTCTCTTCCAGCTCACAAGTCCAGAAGTCCAAAATAAAAATGTCAGCAGGGTTAGTTTCTTCTGGATTCTGTTCCCTGCCTTTCTTCTAGCTTCTGGTTGTAGGTGTTAGTCCTTAAAGTTTTTTGGCTGTAGACACATCACTCCAATCTCACTTCCATTTTCACATGTCTCTGTGTATCCTTTTCTGTCTCTTACAAAGACCCTCTCTGTACTTAGGGCTCATTCTATTCTGATATAATCTCATTTAGTAAATTACATCTGCAAAGACCCTATTTCCAAATAAGGAAGGTTAGTCTTAGGTTTCTGATGGACATTAATTTGGGGGAGGGGCACTATTCAACCCACTACAATGCTCAAATATTTGATGGAGGAATGAATGAATGCACAGTATAATTCTAGGCTTCAACTCCTTGGGCATTTTCCATTACTGTCTTAATAATTGTGCTACCTTCTGTAGAGGTTAAGAGGTCAGTTTAGTCCCAGAACGCTTGGGCTCCTAATTCTGGTTCTGTCATCTTCTAGTTGTGAGATCTTAGGCAATTATTTAACTTCTGTAAGCCTCAGTTTCCTCTTCTTCAAAGCAGTAACAAGGAGAAATAAGAGTAAGTGTCCTGTAGGGCGTGGCTATAGGGTTAAGCCTCGGACTGACCTGTTGACAAAGCCACAAATAAGTCCCAGTTTAGAGGGCACAGACCTCTTAGCATAACTAGGCTTGACCTTATGACGCCCCCTAGATCTTATCTGGGTAACTAATGGGCTGAGGGAGATGCAACAAGTGCTGCCAGAACAAGTGAAACTCACAAGAACGTTGTAACTATGGTGACCACTACCTTGTTTACCTCTGGCTATAAAATAAAGGCTCAGCTTGCCTGCCGCCTGGATCTCTCTGTGGCCTCAGCCAGGCACAGGAAGATCCACTTAGACCCAGCTTATTCTCTTTGTCATTTCTTCATCCATTTGCCGCACTCAGGCTTTCGAACCCTTGGCTGAGCTGGCTTGGCACAGTGTCCAATAAGTGTTAATATTATGTGTCTGCAACTATTTAAAAACACTTTACATATTAATCCCCATTATAGCCTATGAAGTGGGTATATCATTATTCTCATTTTAAAAACAGAGGAAACTAGGTTTATTTAAAGAATTAAAAACTGAGGAAATATATGTGTCATTTTGTGAAGTCCCTGGCACATAGTGCTGAGAAATTCTTTGCTATAATAATATAAACTAGTGGCTTGGTTAATTAGAAGGAGTATTTTAATATCGCTGTTCACCCTTTCTCTATAATAGAAGTGTCAGCCAAATTCATGATCGACAATGACAGATGGAAACACACGTGTGATTGGCACCAGTGAGAGCTTTATATGTATTGCACATTTGCGAGTCAACTTAGCCTTTTATAGATATAGAATAAACTTGCTTAATTAGACCTGCTTTCTGATGTAGCTAAACTTTTTCAAGCCCAGTGAAGCACCCCAACTTCTCTTTCAGGTAATTGTCACCAACACAGCAGTAAATATCAACACGAAGCAGATTATTATTGTAGATCACACAGGGAGAACAAAGGATAAAATATTTAACTACAGCAGTGTTTGACTATATTCTGCACAGTGAGAAAACCTGAAATCATTTTCAAGGTCCACCATTTCTTACTTCTTTTCAGTCGGGTCAAGTTTCTAAGCTTTCTAAATCTCCGTTTTCCAGCTAATGAAAATAAAATAGGATTCCACCGAGTCTCCTATCTACCTACTCCAGGACTTCTGTGAAGGTCAAATGAGATGAGGCATGGGAAAACGCTTCTACAGACATTTGGTTAAAGTGTAAAATGTTTCTACCTGGCTATAAAGCAAGTCATGTTCCTGGGCTGAAGAAACTGCAAGGAGGCTAGTTGTCGCTAAGGATAGGAAGCTGGGCATTGCTATGTGACATCATTACCTGGTGCCCACAGCCATAGTTTCTGGGCTGGGCTGGGTTGTGGGCCGCATTTTGCACCATGGGGTCTTGGCAGCTTTGGCTGCGATTTGGTGGTGTGTTGCTCTGGGGTGGTGGTGGGGCCTGTGTCCCACTTGGGGAAAACCGAGTGTTGCTTTGTGGGCACCAGGTCCGCGGTGCCTTTTTTCTGTAACCGGCCAGTGCGCGTCATGGCAGCTCCTACATTGAGCGTCTGCCCCCTGGTGGTCAGTGTGCATCATAGCGACTGGTCAGACACTTAGACTATTAGCCTTTTATATATAGAGATGTGACTTAATCTCATAACCTCAAGACTTCTCTTACAAATTTATTCATAATCAGAACAAAATTATGAAATGAGGTACCTCAGTTTTTGCTCATATGATCATTGTTGTTAAGAGGGTACTATTCCTGGGAAGACCAGCAGGATGGTGGCCAAAGGTAGGGGCATTTAGGTGGTCAAATTACAGTATGGGGCCCCAGTGCTGGGGGAAACTAACACTGGGGTGTGAGGGTGCTAAAAGTACAATTCCTTTGAAACTTGTTATGGGCCTGTTCTTATTACCTTTTTCCCCATGACTACTCTGGTATATTAGAGTAGGGGATTGATGTCCCAGAAAAATGATATACAGCAAACAGAATGTCTACACGGGCTACTTTTATCATGTTTCAGTGTGCTGGAAGATACTGCTTCAGATATTGTGTTGTTTTCACCTTTTGATTAAACTCTTCTCCCTGCAACAGGTAAATGTCCAATTTACTTGTTTCTTGCTTTGCTCTTTAATTTTTTCAATTTAAACGCTTTGCATTTTTAGATCTCAGCTAAAAAATATCACATTCTAACTCCTTAAAGCCAGGCACACATTATTTGCAAGTATTTTCATAGTATATGTATTTCTGTGTTACGTATTCCACTAGACTGAGGGTGGGGACTCTATTTTATTCATCTGGCAGCTAGCAAATCCTAAGTGTTTTCTGAATGAATAGCTAAATAGATAAGCCAAGGGGTAACAGACCTGTTTTAGCCGCTGCTTACCTGTTACCATCCCTGGGTTCTGACTGCTTTTCTGAGATGTCTCTGTCTTGTTTTCAGACTGCCTTTACTTGTAGTACTAAGCTCTGATTTGGTCTGCAATATGATATGTAACCAAAGTTTGATGTAAAATCACCCTTTCCAGAGGTCTATTCACTACCTATAAATTAACTTTTCCATAAATATATGCTTTTTTCTCTTAGCTCATCTAATTATTTTGGATATATGCTTGACATACTAGATGATAAAAGTTTCAAAGGCAAGAAATGCTTCTTTTTGTAAAATTAAAGTATTTTAAGAAACTAGATGATGGTTGTCACTTTAAGTTGAAAAGCAAATGGGCAAAAAAAAATTTAAGGAATAATTGAAATAGTCAAATTTTGAGACTTCTAACATTTTTATGATTTCTTACATTATAAAGGCTGTTGCAAAGAATATGAAAATAGCTGTTTACCCTCACGCAAAAAGTATATCAAGTATTCACTCTGGTGCTTTTGCTAACTAGAACTGGGTGGGGTGTCTTGGTAAAAGGAAGTCTAAGGAATGCTTTTTTACTGCATCAGTGCAGTCAGCTTTAGTTCTTAGAAGAACACAGTACAGTTGTGGATAGAAGGGAAGACTTATCTCCAGTCTTTCTCAAATTTGCTTTTTAGCTACTTTATTTCATAGTTCCCGTAGCACTTCCACCAGAGGGCAGCACGTGGAAGAGAAACGAGGTGAAATAGAAATTTATACTTGGATTCAGAGTGCCTGTGCAAACCCTGAGGATTGAATCCAACCTCACTTTATAAGCAGCTAGTGTGGCCCAGGAAGACTGAGGATTTGCTCACGGTAGAGCTGGCAGATAAATCACCCAGGCTCTCGATATTTCAGGCTGGTGTCCCTGTGGTGATTCCCTGTGATGAGGCAGGATGGTAGCAAGAACACAGCCCCTGGGGAATCCCAGCTCAGCACTTGCTAGCTGTGTCAACTTGGGCTGGTTACTTCGACTCCCTAAATCTTTTCATCTCTCAAATAGTAATAGTACCTACCTCATAAAGTGGTGCTAAAAGAGAATACTTGTAAAGCCCGCCACTAAGAGCTTAATTTTTGTGAATTATGGTAAACTTGTCAGGTATTGGACTTCAACTGTGATGTTTGGAACACTGATGGAATCAGCATTTCAACTATTGTAGTATATACACATGCAATATTTTCCACTTTCTCATCATTTCAGAAACAAAATTTTGTGAGTTCCCTTTCCCCCACTGTAACATTCAAGGGACAGGTGTCCAATACATACATACTATGCATGTCCTCTTCCAGAATAATGGCGATGGGTTCATTCAATAACCTCATGAGTAATTTTGGCCATTTCCATTAGATCTTGATACGTTGGATGAAAAAATCATATCTAAGAAAAACGCAATGTCTTTTTTTGCCAAACATTTGACCACTGTCTGGGGCTTCCAATGAAAACTAGTCTTTACCTGCCCGTGCCCTCCTTGGCTGCCTGAGGAGTGGCTGCCAGTGAAACAAAAGGGCGAACGTGGGTCCCTAGGTGCAGCTGCGGGGCTCTCCGCGGGAATCCCAGCCAGGTCTGTGGAAGCGGGCTGGTTCTCCCTGTCCCTGCAGCTTCGCGCAGCCTAAGGCAGTCTTCACTAAACGTAAGTCAGAAGGCAAGTTTCCATTTGTTCAGTGCAAACAATGCTCGCCCAGGGAACGTTAAACCTTTTTAAAGATGAACTTGGCCTTTAACTGCCAAGTGCCTATGGTTATTTGGATTTTTACGTGGCTGCGCTCTGGCTACTAGGAAAGGGTCTAGGACAGCGGTTCTCAACCTGTGGGTCGCGACCATCGGAAAACACATATAGCATATCAGATATTTATATTACGATTCATAACAGTAGCAAAATTAGAGTTATGAAGTAGCAACGAAAATAATGTTATGGTTGGGGGTCACCACGACATGAGGAACTGTATTAAAGGGTCGCGGCATTAGGAAGGTTGAGAACCACTGGTCTAGGATGTGATAAGGAGGTTTTGGAGAGCCCGGGAGTCATTCCTTTGCTCCCAATGACTGTCTCGTGCAGCCAAACTTTCCCGTCTCATCTCTTTCCTGCTGCCAAGGCGAGGTGTGAGCTGGAGGTGTGTGCAGTGGAGGGTGGGGGAGGGGGGCAGCATTTCCCTTGGCTTCCGTCTGCCCCTAAGGGTAACTTTTTTGAATGCGAAGAGGTGGGGTGGCGGGGGATCTGTCATTAAGGGTTCCTATGGGTGGGACGCGGAGACGGGAGTGAGGAGGGAGTGGCCCGCGGGTGGGATCTGTGAAGCAGACAAAATGTGGGGCCTCGTCCCTTGAAGTTCAACTTGTCTCTTCCTGAGCGAGGAGCAAGGCGTCCGTAGTTCTCTCCCAGGGGCACGGAAAGGAGAGCAAAGCGACCAAGATAAGAGCGAACAGAGGAAAAAGCGAGACATGTTCTCCATGAAACAGTCCCCTGCTCTCGCTCCGGACGAGCGCTACCGCCGAGCCGGGGCCCCGAAGCGGGTAAGATCCACGAATCGTGCTCTGCGGGCAAACAGGTCGGTTGACCTCTCAGTCGGGATAAATTCAGGGGTAACCCCTCCTGCCGCTCGCCCCCTCCTCCCCTTAGTCGCCACCTTCTTTCCCCACCTTTCGTGAGCTTTCCCGGCCCCTCGCTCAGCATCCGGTCCTGTAAGCAGTCCCAGGGCGCACGGTCCTCTCCCCGGGTGCCCAGCGTCCGGGACCCTCCCCGGGTCCAGGGCAGGGTCTCCAGGTTCAAGTCAGGTCAGTCCAGAGACCCGCTCTCCCTCCGCTCTCCTCCCCTCTGCGCCGTCCACACATCCACGGGACTCGCGGGCACCTGGGGGGGATGCTGAAGGAGTTGTCCGGAGCGGCCCCTGGGGACCCGGCTTCCTCTCTGCGCCGCTGCTGACTCCCGGCCTCTGTGCAGACTGCGCAGCCAGCTTGCCTGCCCCAGACGCCAGCCTCCTTCACCGTGGTGCGCGTCTCGGCTTGTCCCTCTTGGAACCGGGAATGGCGCTGGGTTTCCCTACAGCGGCTGGTGCCCGGAGACCACCGGACCCTTCTGAGTGCTGGCACCTCAGAACCGGTTCCACTTGCAGGGCGCCGGGGGTCCCTGCGTGCCCTGCGCGCACACTTTGTCTCGGGCGCACACCTGGCCAGGCACCCCCGTCGCCGGTCTCCGAAGGGCGCAGATTCAGGGCGGCTCCGGGTTTGGCGAGCTCCGATTCTGCTGGCGAGAGGAAAGGTGGGGAGGAGCACCCGATGGCCCGCACTGCCCTTCGCCTCCGGAACCGGCTCTAGTTTGCAGCTGCCCTTCTTCAGCGTTAGGAAGGTCCCTGCTGTACAGTCAGGTACGGTGACCGCTCGGTGCGGAAGGGAGTGTGGGCTGCGCGGGCGGGAGGACGGTGGTGCTCGGGATCTTGCGGGACTGATCCCCAGCTCCCCGGGCGGTGGCTGACGCCCGGCGCCACCCACCCTCTGGGGCCGGTGGATGGCGGTGCAGGTGCTTTTTTCACGGCAGGTAGTTCCCGGACCCAGCCCTGGGCGCCTGCCGTGGGGAGCTCCTCAGGGAAGCAGCGGGCTGGGCATTCCCAGGGAATCTGTCCCAGGAATGCATTCAGAGATGCTTTCCTTCCGCGGGGAACTCCTGAAAACAGCGCACTGCAAAGACGGCTATGGTATGACTCTTCCTGTGTTCACAGTGGGAGTTTGTAGGATTTTTTGTTGTTTGTTTTTGTAATTTAAGGATAGAAGCCCAGAAACAGAGCCAAGTCAAAATTTACTGGTGATCATTATCCACAGACATTTTAGCGGAAGGTGCTGACATGAAAGATGCTGCAAAACATTCATTGTGGCATCATCCAGAGAGAATGAGAAGGAACAATGCATTTTTTTTAAAGTTACAAATTTGTCAGTCACAACATTCAGCAGCGTGTTAGTGTTATTTGGTGCCTGTAGTTTTTGTTGTGCAAAAGGGAAGCTAAAAATCAGTCCCGGAAACCAGGTTCCTGGGGGTAGAGCGGTCAGACGAGATGTCTGCCTGGACATGTGTGAGTCTGGGCTGAGCCGCCAGGTTTTCCATGGAATCCTTTCCGCTGAGAGTCGCGCTCGAGTGTAGAGTTATTTGGGTGCAGAATCACATCAACCTCAAAACCTCAAGATGCTGGAAAGCTTTATTTAGGGGAAGAGCCCTCTTCCCAGTGGTTCCTTGTAGGGTTGGATTACAGTTCCGTGATGACAGACTCCGTTAACCTGCCAGGAGGTTAAACAGACAAGGGCTGCCTTATTAATCTCACCAAGTATATTTCCAGGCACAGTGAAACTTTTTAAAAAGATGCGAAATTCATCACATCAGAAATCTTCCTCTTAGTGCTGCAGAAACCTCCACAGCAAGAGCTCAGAAGGCATCGGTGCCTCCAGCACAAACCAGCTGAGCTTTCGTTTGGGGAGGGTCACGTTTCTGCCTTGGCTTCCTTTGGATTTCAGTGCTTGCTGGCTTTATGGCCCTCCCTTGCCCTTCTCCATTGCTGCGGACAAACAGGAGGATGCAGGAGAAGACTAGCCCGGGATCTCCAGAGAATTAGCCTCGACACTCTCCGAAGCCTGCATTACAAATCTCCACACTGTTGTGAGGTACTCTGCTGATCATCTCCCTCCTTCCCTTCCCTCCAACCCCCCTCCACATGGAGATGTATGGCCTCAGGGTTTCTGCATGGCTCTGCCGCTGGTGGGACAGGCGCTCCCGGATGATTAAAGCTGCGATTGAGCATTTTTGCTGACTGTGTCCAAGGGAGAAAGGGTTCTTCAGTGTGCCACTTCTGCCTTAGAAAGTTAGTCAGCAAGGATGCATTCATGCGTCCTGTTTGCTCCATTGTTGTTTTTGGCATTCCAGTTTGTCTGCCCAGGTGGAGAATGGGGCTGGTTGGCTAAAGGATACGGACCTGTATAGAATACTGGATCCACACTAAGCACTCAAGAACACCTCCTCCCCCCCCGCCTCCCGCCCCAGACTTACCTGCTCCTCACAATCTACTCAGACAGGTGCACACAGGTATACACGCACTTTTGTGTTTAGAGTGTTCAGAGAGGGTGGGAATGGAGGAAATCACAAGAGTGAAAAGGTGCCATAGGTGAGGTGCCTTGGTGGAGAGCATGGATTTTGGTGTCAAAGCCTAATCCAAATCTCTTAGAAGCTGCAAGACACTGAGCAAGTCAAATAATCTGGTTGAGCTTTGATTTCCTTATCCAGCCAATGGGGGTGATACTACTGACTATCTCTAAGGACACTGAGAGGACTAAGGAAATACTTATGTCCTAGAAACACTATATTTAGCAGTTGTACATTCTGTGAAGGCTCCCTAACCTGTTAGTAATTATGGAGCTGTCTCATCCCAGGGAGTCTCCCGGGCCTTTCTCCTCAGCCAGCCTTCTGCGACTCTAAAGCTATGCTGTCCAATAGTGTAGCTGCTCGGCACTGAAATTAATCACAATTTACATCAAATTAAAAATTGGGATCTTCAGTCTCACTAGTCACACTTCAAGTGCTCAATAACCACGTGGACCAGTGGTCACTGTGTTAGGTGTAGACAGAACATCTCCTTCGCTGGGATGTTTTCTCAGAGCTGTCTTTCACTTGATTGATCATTTCGCTGGACTCTCAGGTGATAAAAGTTTTCTTAGCCAACACCTCCCTTTGCTACTTTTGTACATGCCAAGGCATTTGTTGAAGGTTAAATGGCTAGATTCTTGTATACATCAGCCAACAAATGTGTATCAGTCACAAAACCCTTGGGAAGTCTCCCCTCACCTTGATGATTTTTGCTAACGTATGGTTCTTTCCCCTTCATGATTAGCTCTATGGCAGAAACACTGATATAATAGAGGGAGAATTTATCTTCCCCATTTACCCTTGCATGTTGTATCGTTTTTCACAAGAATGACAATACTAGAATACGAGGCTCAATGTTTGGGTCAGATTCTACTGGGAGTGTTCGATTTCTTCTAAACGAATTAGATTCGAAACTATTTCTCTCCATAGGACCCCTTCCTGAACTTGTCACCATTTGACAGACTATATATGTTACTTCTCACTTTTGGTTATTTTCTGTCTCCTCCCACTCTAAGGTATGAACTCCAAGGAGGCAGAGGTTTTTCCGTGTTTGTTCATTGCTGGAAGAGTGTCTGGCACATAGTTGGTACCTATTAACAATGTGTGAATGATGACTGTGCAGAAGTCCATTTGTAACTAGCTAAGAAAGATAACTGCTGTATTAGCTTCCTAGGGCTGCTGCAGCAAATTACCACAAACTGGTTGGCTTAAAACAACAGGAATTTATTTGCTCACAGTTTTGTAGGCTACAGGTCAAAAATCAAGTTCCTTGGTGTGGGAAGAGTCCTCCCTCCCCGCCTCTTAGCTTCCGGTGCTTGCTGGAAATCCGTGGCTTTCCTTAGCTTGTAGCTGCTGAACTCCGATCTCTGCCTTCGTAGTCATGTATCCTTCTTCCCTGTCCCACGTGTTCTTTCTCTTTATAAAGACACCAGTCATATTGGACTTAGGGCTCACTCTGACCCACTATGCCTCACCCTAATGAATTACAAAGGCAAAGACTCTGTTTCCAAGTCAGGTCACATTCATGTCACAATCCATGTGACATGAATTTTGGGGATGCTATTGAAGCCAATACAGATGCATAGATCCTTTCCCTGTCTCCATTCCTTACCCCCTAGGGTTTATTCTGTTTCTGGGACTTTGCTAAATGCACTTGAGAGCAAGTACAGTCCACAACACTTATTATTTGTACAGTCACCGTGCAGATCACGTGTGCTTTCCTTGTGGGCGTGGAGTGCAGGGGATGCTCACCTTTGGGTTGCTGCATCAGTTGCTCTGTCCCGAGCCTGTCACTGTCTCCAGTCCCAGCTCCTCTCTCTTTGCTCAAAAAGAGCCACTGCTGTCCCAGAGCACTGGCTTTTCTGTCTGCCTGACCCCGAGCATTCTGCAGCCCTCTTTGCTCAGCGCAGAGCTCAGCTGAAGGTGCCCAGGAATTCTGTTTGCCTCTCAGCCAAATGCAGGCAGTTACCCCATGAGCTCACCTGATGGCATCTGTTTGAATATTCTCCTACGGTACATGTCCAAAACCATGGGTGGTGACAAGCACGGTGCCAATGTGTGATAGGACCAGAGGACCCGGGTGGCCCTGCTGGGGATCCATCTTGTCTTCCCATATTAGCGCTGAAACTGTCAGCACTCAAGAGGAGCAAGGCCAGTGGGCCAACAGGCTGGCTTAGCAGGAGGGCAGAAAACATAGGGGTGAGTTGGGAAGACCATTTTGGTGCCACTAGTTTGTGCTTATCCCAGGGCCCCTTCAGACCTTCAGGCTGACAGCTCTGTTTGCAGAACTTGGCAGAGTTTTAAAGAACAGTCCTGGTGCAGCTATGAAAGTAAATGTCAGTCTGTCCAAACCCATGAAGGTCATGCAGCTAGTGTCACCGCAGAGAGCACCCAGAAATCTTAATCTGGGGCTCTGTGAATCCCATGAGTCAGAAAAAGTCTCTATGAACAGTTCAGTATGAATTTTTCTGTCTTGGGCACCAAAACACCCCGAGAAGTTAAGAGCCATGGGTGAGACCTAACTAACTTCAACTCACGAGAATTCAGCAACATAGGCTGGCCAAAAAGAGGACTAGATTCCTCCATTTAGTCAGCATGCATTTAGGTGCCGGCACAGTTTGGGATCCACCAGTGAACAAATAAAGATTGTGCACGTGGGAAGCTCCGTTTCTAACTCAGTGATGAGCACTGTGTCAGGAGTGAGGGGAGGGAGAGGACTGCTGCAGTCGTATGCGCCACTGGCCTGCCGTTCTACTCAGTGCCCAGCAGTGAGAGCCAGAGATGAGAGGGAATCTGCTGTTATTCTCAGAACCCAGGTGCCTTTTTAAATGTTTATTTATTTACTAGTGTCCCGGTGCACAGATTCATGCACATTGAAAGGAAATAAATTAGAAGAAATATTTTAATATTCCTATTCACTGTGTTGCTAATGAAAAGAAAATAGGATTCTACCGAGTCTCCTGTCTACCTACCAGGACTTCTGTGAGGATCAAATAAGATGAGGCATGGGAAAAATGCTTCACAAACATTTGATTAAACTGTAAAATGTTTGCACCTGGCTATAAAGCAAGTTGGGTTCCTGGGCTGAAGAAACTCCAAGGAGGCTAGTTGCTAGGGAGAGGAAGCCTGGCGTTGCTATGTGACATCTTTACCCTGCACCCACGGCCACAGCCACCGTTTCCTGGGGCTGGGCTGTTGGTCGCATTTTGTGCCATGGGTCTTGACAGCATTGGCTGCAATTTGGTGGGGTGTTGCTCCGGGGTGGTGGCGGGGCCTGTGTCCCACTTGGGGGAAGCCAAGTGTTGGTTTGTCGGTGCCAGGTCCGTGGTGCGATTTCTTTTTAAATGGCCAGTGCGAGTCATGGCAGCTCTTGCATTGAGCATCTGCCTCCTGGTGCTCAGTGTGTCATAGCTACCAGTCGGATGGATGACACTTAGCCTTTTATATATATAGATTTTAATCCTCACCCAAGGATATTTTTCCATTGATTATTTTTTTAGAGAGAGTGGAAGAGAGAGGGAAAGACAGAGAGAAATATCGATGTGAGAGAAACACATCAATTGATTTCCTCCTGCATGTGCCCTGACCAGGGCCCCGGGCCGAGGAGTAACCTGCAACTGAGGTATGTGCCCTTGATCGGAATCGAACCCAAGACCCTTAGGTCTGCAGGCTGACACTCTATCCACTGAGCCAAACTGGCTAGGGCTCAGGTGTCTTTTATCCGTATTCATCCTGCAGTCCTCCGTGTCATCCTGTCTGTAAGGATCCGTGCCTCTTTGTCCTCTAACCTCAGGCCAGTTAGTTAATCTGATGCTCCACTGATGAACCTGATCCGTCTTTGGAAAAACTGACCGTGTGGGATTTACTGACAGAAGCTATATTGGTCTCCAGTGTGGCACTTTCCGAAGGATTTTCAAGGATTATTGCCTGTGCCTGATTTTCACCCTTGCATGCCTGTTTCAGAGCTTCATCCTGCAAGAGAGATGCCGCTGTCTCTAGTGTGGTTTGGAAATCAAAACTGAATGGTTTTAATATTTCTCTGTAATCCTTTAAACAGTGGTTCTCAGCCTTCTGGCCCTTTAAATACAGTTCCTCATGTTGTGACCCAACCATAAAATTATTTTCGTTGCTACCTCATAACTTGCTACTGTTATGAATCATAATGTAAATATATGATATGCAGGATGGTCTTAGGTGACCCCTGTGAAAGGGTCGTTTGACCGCCAAAGGGGTCGCGACCCACAGGTTGAGAACCACTGCTTTAAAACAATTTGGTCCAAGTTGAACAACATCAGAAACGGAAGTTCTAGTCTTTGTCTGATGCTAAATTGCCATGAGACTTCACAGAAAGCAGTTAACCCTTTGCTCCCGGTTTCTGTGTAAAATGGGGTGGTTGGACTAGACACCCTCCCAGGGCCTTCCCAGGTCTGAAATCTGAACTCTGAATGTGGCAGAGAAAACGAGCAGCACGTGGTACCCTTTCACTTTCCTTTTCCTCCTCCCCTGCCAGTCGTTGGGCAGTGCTGCCTGGGGTAGGGGCATCCTCGTGGACCTTAGTTTTGTTCCCTCTTCCTGGGTCTTTGCTAATCCTTCTTACAGCGACTCTCTGCCAAACTGCAAAACTGCCTGTTCAACCCCAAGGAAGACTGATCAGAGGAAATCTGACCACCAGAGCCCAGGTTTGTCTGGGGTGTCTTCTCTGGGTGTAAGTCAGAGCTGAGCATTTACCCGTGCCTGCAACTGGGTGTGTGTGTGTATGTGGTGGTGGGGGGTGGTGGTGGTGGTGGTGGTGGTGGACAGGCAGTCCCTGGTGTTGGGGGTCTTCCAACAAGTGGCCCAGAGTCAAGCTGGGAGCCAGGCACGCCTCTGGTGCAGCTGGGCAGGAGTTTGATGCAGGATAAAACCTTCCTTAAATAGCCAGGCAGGACATAGCCCTCTGCAGTCAAAGTTGAAAAGTAATGAAAATGTGCTCCGAGTAGTCAAGGGACAGAATTTTCAGGTAAAGAGTGAGAATTCTGGGATCTCTGAAATTTGGGAAGATTGAAGGGAAAATAACAACAAAACCCTCAGGAAATAGAGTGAGCCTGACCAAATCATGAACCCCACGCCCGGAAAAATCCTCAAGGCAGCTCTGGGTGCCGAGGGCTCGGGTTCTTGTTCATCACTAATTAGTTGGGTTCATTTCTTTTAGGCTCAGCTTCCTTCTCTGAAAAATGGGGACAATATCCCTTTCACAGGGTTGTGACCAAGGATTTAGTGAAATAACGCTTTATGAAGGTGCTTTGTAAGAACACGAGTTGCTGGATAAATGTGTGAGCTTTGCTTTTTTTAAAATATATTTTTTATTGATTTCAGAGAGGAAGGGAGAGGGAAGGAGAGATAGAAACATTAATGATGAGAGAGAGAATCATTGATCGACTGCCTTTTGCAATGCCCCTTACTGGGGACTGAGTTCATAACCCGGGCATGTGCCCTGATTGAAATCAAACCTTGACCTCTTGGTTTATAGGTTGACGCTCAACCATTGAGTCTCTCAGGTTGGGCTTGGGCTTTGCTTTTTTTTTTTTTTTTTTTTTTTTTTTAATCTAGCGAAGAATTTCATTTTTTCACATCCTTAATGTAACAATATCCCTCTTGATTTGAAACCTCAGTTGCTCTCCCTAGAGAAGGTTGAAAGAAGAGATGTTGCTTTCAAAGTCTAGACTCCATTATAAGTATGAGTAAGACAAAAATAAGACAATTGAAATTTAATACCATCCTGCTTCCCTTTTGGTCTCTAGTATCACCGTCCAACAGAAATAATGTCAGCCACATGTGTAATTTAAAGCTCACTGGTAGCTACATTTGAAAAGCAAAAAGAAATAGATCAGTGTGATTTTAATAATTTATTTAATTCAACATATCTAACATTTTATAATTTTAACATGAAATGAACATTATTAGTGAACTATTTTACTTCCTTTTTCTCATGCTCAGTCTTTACATTCCAATATTCTTACAGCATGACCCAGTTCAGATGAGTCACATTGCAAGTACTCAATAATCACCATGGCTCCTGTCTACCATAGAACACGGTGTAGAGTCACAAGGCATGTGGCAGTTTGGGTATGTCCCCCTGGGCTCCCCCCCAATATATCCATGTCCTAATCCCCAGGACCTGTAAATGCCACCTTGCATGGCAAAGGGACTTTGCACATGTGGCTAGTTAAGGATTTGAGATGGGAGATTACCCTGGATGATCTGTGAGGGCCTGCTGTAATCACAATGTCCTTGTAAGAGGGAGGCAGGCGGGGCCGGAGTCAGAGGAGAAGGCAATGAGGCGATGGATGCAGAGATGGGAGAGATATGCTTTGAAGAGGCAGGATGGGCCACCAGCCCAGGGGCAGACAGGCTGTCACTGGAAGCTGACAAAGGCCAGGAAAAGATCCTCCCCTCAGAGCCTGCAGAAGGATGCAGCCCTGACCACACTTGACTCTAGCCCAGTGACACGGATTTCTGACTTCTTACCTCCAGAATTACAAGGGAATATAATTTGTGTTGTAAGCAATGGTGGCAATTTGTTATAGCAACCACGGGAAAGTAATACATTACTAATACTCCAAACCATCACTTTCAAGTCCCTTTTAAGAAGGCGCTCCCTGGGCCACATCACAGGCAGTTACATTTGGCTTCCTGGCGGCGTGGCCGAGGGCACCCATGTACAGTCGGGCACCCTAGGGCAGGTGTGCACTGCCGCCCTCCTCACTGGGCGCCGGCGGCTGTTTCTTACTCTGACTCCACTGTAGCCTTTGATGGCAAACACTTTGTGTCTTATCACTCTCCTTGAGGATGAACAGGGGCGAAAGGCTTTTACCATGAGGGTACACACCGGAGGAAGAAATGGCTTAAACAGTTACTGGCTCTCTTTACTATCTATCTGCTCAATGTTTTTGTAAATCTAAATATATGCTAACTATAAGGTCTCTTAATTTAAAAATGTACTGCCATGTGGGTTTGGTAGGGACAAAGTTAAACTCATACCTTTACCTATGAATGTTGGTGAATGTGTGGTTAGGCCAGTCATTCTCGACGTGTAATGTGCGTGAGAATCACCTGGAGAGCCTGACACACCACGGATTGCTGGGCCCACGGCCAGTGTCTAACTTGTAGGTCTGGGGAGGGGGGGTCGGGGGAGGGCAAGCATTTGCATTTCTAACCGGTTCCAGGTGATGCTGATGCAGAGGGCAGGCAGGTAGGCAAGCAGGCAGGTAGGCAGAAAGGGCCCCTCCGAACACCAGGCCTGCAGGAGGGACCTGCGGGCCTCGCCTCCACCAGTGCAGGGGAAGACCCCAGGCCTGTGTTCCCTTCCGCACCAGGGCACAGAGTCAGTCCCCTTCCAACAATAGCTCCGCAGTGGTTGCTGAGGGACTTCAGACTCAGCACCACTCCTCTTGCCGGGCTCTGTTTTGTGTCTCCCACCCTGAGGTCTAAAGTAGATGACCATCCGGAGATCCCCAAGTCTCAGCTAAAAATACCTCATTTGTCACAGGCCAGCTGGCTGCTCAGGTTTCCCAGCTGGAGTGCCTCCCCCAGCCCTGGGGCTGCCCCAGTGGAAAGTCAATCAGCAGAAAATACCTGGTTAAAAATAGCCCTGGGGAGGCCCCTCAAAGCTCTCAGCCCAGCTGCCCACTAGCGGGGACCAATTCTGGATGTGGGAGGATGAAGCTAGGAATGGCGGGACGACTGCCTGGCGTGGCCAGTTTCATTCCCTAGAAGAGTTAGGGCAAACTGGAGAGACCAGCTCCCTCCATCCCCCTGGTCTTTGTGTTTATTCAATTTAAAATCTAGACTTGGTAACTTTAGTCCTAACCTGGCCTGGGGTGATTTTCATTCTGCCTTCTTCTGCATAACAATAATGCTGAGCTTCCCGACCTTTCACAATTACACAGATGAGTCTTGCTGAACGTGGCTTTGGTGAGCAAGTGCAGTGGCTCTTAGGAAGGAAGGAACTGCCCAGAGGACTGGATGAGCTGACTTTTATGGTTGGGTCTGGGCCACCTTTGGGACAACCTCGGCTGGCCTGCTGATCCCTCCTGATAGCACCTACAGTTCTGTTTGTATTGTTTTAACTTTATTCTATCAGCCAAATGCCAATAAGAGGAACAAAAATGCTCTCTATATTCCGACTAGCAAGATTCTCCAATCATTTCATGTGAGAAACTCCGAAAATCGGGCAACTGTCTCCCCTCCTTCTTTGAAGAGAGCTTTACAGTTGACATACAATATTATGTTAGTTTTAGGCGTACAACACGGTAATAAGACATTTATTTAACTCTGGAAGTGCCCCCTGGTAAGTCTAACACCCACCTGACATCATACAGAGTCATTACAATATTACTGACCACATTCCCCATGCTGGACTTTACATCCCCGTGCCCAGAAAAACTATTCTCCTTAATGAAAGTAAACAAAACCCATGGGATAAATACTTTAATAAATACTTGGATTTAGTATTTAAAAAATTTTTTAAACACCATATAGCACTTAAGCACTTAGACTTTTCTTTAAAAATGTTTGTTGTTCTGCCTGGCTGGCATGGCTCAGTGGTTGAGCGTCAACCTATGAACCGGGAGGTCATAGTTCAATTCCCGGGGTCAGGGCATATGCTGGGTTTCGGGCTGATCAATGATTCTCATCATTGATGTTTTTCTCTCTCTCTCCCTCTCCTTTCTTCTCTGAAATAAATAAAAAATATATTAACAAAAAAGAATCAACCAATGAATGCATGAATAAGTAGAACAGCAAATTGATGTTTTTCTCTCTATTGCGCTCTCTCTCCTCTCCCCTCCTCTCTCTCTAAAATAAATTTAAAAAAATATTCAAGAAGGCTGAAGGATCCAGATCTTGTGATTTTATTCCTCTTTTATGTTATAAGTAAGAAAAGAGTGAAAAAAGGAACAACACCAATTGCTTTCTATAGACTTCAAACCTTTGTTTGCATTTTCCTATTCCTTGTCTGTTGGTGAACAACTGGGTCCTGAATTTGTTCTGTGGGAGCAGCAAGGCGGACTCTCATGGTGCCCCGAAGGTCAGCACAGTGGCTGAGACCCCACAGGTGAGGATTCCCTAGGGTGGAGGGCCAGAGCCTGAGCAGGAGGAGGAAGGGTGGATGGGTACATGAACCAGGGTGGGATGTGAGAGCTCCCTCAAGGTGACCATGGCACCCTCACAGCAGAGGGTGCTGGGACAGTGAGAGATGTGTTACTGGCTGGGACTGATGGAATAATTGCACATATTAACAATAAGCCAGCTTTCTTACTGTTGGAAAAAAACAGTTAAAGAAAGGTAAAAAAATATATCTAGAACCCTATAATATGGGATTGGAATTGGAGATATGAGTGTAAGTGTATATGTTTCAACATATAAAGGTAAATATAGAACTGAGGGTGGTAAAGGGGCATAAGAGGTACCAACCTCCAGTTATTAAAAAAATAAGTCATGGAGATATTATGTACAGTAAAGGGAAAATAGTCAATATTTTCATAGTAACTTTATATGGTGACAAATATTTATTAGACTTATCATAAGGAATATAAATATCAAATTACTATTTTATACAACCAGAACTTGTATAATATTGTATGTCAACTATATGTTAGTTTTAAATAAATGTAAGTGTGTAAATGGTATGCCCTGCGAGTACCAAGGAACACCCAGATCTTGGTTTGAAACACCATTTTCTACAAAAAGGAACCAGGCTCCTTAGAGAAATGGCTGATGGCAAGAACGAGGCAAGGAAAGTCCAACGTGAGTCCAAAATGTCCTGTTCCAGAAAGCAAGGAACGGCCCAGAGAACTCTGGGTGCGTGTTAAAAAGACAGTAGTCAGCTTGAATTGAATCTCACTAGCCAAATGGAGGGCAATTTGACCATCAAAATAAATAATGATAGGAACAGATTCTAAGCCATTAGATAAAATAGGAAACCATGCATATGTCAAAAAATAACTGGAAGTTATTTACATAATTTCAATACCTCACCATAAATTACTTATTGATTCCATGGCCGGGGAGAGGAGAACAATATTACAGGGAGAGCTGGCAGACACTGTCTTTACCATGTGATTAATATGATTATCATTCGTAAAGGAACAAATTGAGAGGATGCAGTGAGAAGAATGTAGTGTCACTTTTGTGATATTTCTGCTAACGGTGTCTGAATTTAATCCTAAATCACAGCTAAGGAACATTCTGCAAAATAACTGGCCTGTAATTTACAGACGGTCAAAGTCATGGAAGTTAAAGGAAGATGGAAGGGAATCAAGGACACATGAACATGTGGTCCTAAGTTAGACCCTTTGGTATAAGGGGTATTATTGGGCTATTAGCAAAACTTGAATGGGTTCTGAGAACTAGATAGTAGCAGTGAATCCATGTAATTTCCTGTGGTTTTGTAGGATAATGTCCTTGTTTGTAGGAAACACCCACTAACAGATTTTTTTCAGAGTGATAGGGCATCTGGTTAGCAATTCACTCGCAAATGGTTCAGATAAAAGGTTCTTTACACTGTACTTCCCACTTTTCTATAAGTATGTGGTTGTTTTTTTTTTTTTAAAATATATTTTATTGATTCTTTACAGAGAGGAAGGGAGAGGGATAGAGAGTTAGAAATATCGATGAGAGAGAAACATCGATCAGCTGCCTCCTGCACGCCCCCTACTGGGGATGTGCCTGCAACCAAGGTACATGCCCTTGACCGGAATCGAACCCGGGACCCTTCAGTCCGCAGGCCGACGCTCTATCCACTGAGCCAAACCGGTCAGGCAAGTATGTGGTTGTTTCAATTTTTTTTTAAAGGGTGGAAAAGTAAATAAATTTCATTTGATAATTTCAAGAGATTTAAAAACTTTTTATATTTGTATCTACACTAAGATAAACTTTATTTGTAATCATTGCAACTATTTTTGAAGTTAAATTTATTGGGGTAACATTGGTTAATAACATTACATAAACGTTAGCTGTACAACTTTATAATATGACATCTGTATATTCTATTCTGTGCTCACCGTCTGAAGCCTAGTCTCCTTCTGTCACCATATATTTAACTCCCCTTACCCTTCTCCTCCCCCAGCCCCTGCCCCTCTGGTAACCACTATCTGCATCTATGAGTTTGTATTTTTTTGTTTGTTTGGCAACCTTTTTTTGAAAGCAGTAAATAAGTTAGTGTACTATTAATATACAATTTAGTCTTACATTCCAAAAGGAGAATTTTTTCTAATTTCTTCAATGAAAAACAGGATTATTTATAGTCCCTTAATTCACAATCATAATTTTTAACTGTATTTTCTTTGGAAGGGATAAAAGCCAATACATCAAGAATAGGCAATTATTAAACATTTAAAGACATCTTTTTCATTAGTTTAGTCTGTCTTATTTTGGATCTAGAGGTTCGCCTTTTCATAAATTAGATACATCCATAATATTACACATATTTTAAAACATTTATCATTTATATGTTTGGTTTTGTCTCAAAATGCAGACAACTTTAGCACTGGTAAGAAACTCAAGAGAATTGACACATGTTATTCTTTGTGAAATACTGTATTATGATTTTTAAAATGTTTTAGTACTTGGGAATACTAACTGTGGAAAGATGTCAAAAACAAAATTAAAAAATATGATGGATGGACCAATGAGGTTTATACTCTCAAAAGCAGTCTTTTCATCAGCAGCTTCTTGTCATTTTAGGAAATATTATGCAGTTCTTAATACTTTGGGCCCCCTAATCATAAATATTAAACATTCAGAACAGCTTATATTGTAAATATGTGTTAACATTATAAACACTTGAAACCATCAGTGGAAAGAAGCTGGGAAGGTAAATTATTTAATTATAGGTGAAATAATTCTAGTAATTCAATTTTGAGTGTTTATAAGAAATATTATTATTTCTTGTCACTGAAGTATTTTCAGCATTAGGCTGCTTCCTGTTGTAGGTTTTAATAAAAAGGTTGAAGTCAGTTTTCTATGCTCATTTTGACATTACCACAAATTATTTACCTTGTACTTACCATATAGCACTTAGCACAATAACAATTAAATGACTATTTGTATAACTATTCTTTCTCCTCTGATAGACTGTTGTTCCGTGAATATTATTTTCAGTATCTGCTTGTCATAGCTGTCCAGTCTTGAAGGTGTGCTTCCCTAATTGTTCTTGCATTGGACTGCCTATCTGAAGCTTTAAGGAGCCAACTTTCCAGTAACTTCTCCCATCCTAGCCTCCTTGGGGGAAGTCAATTCATACGTTCCTTGAGATCTCACCCTTCCTCCTCTGTTCTAACATCTCCCTCTTTCTAATAGCTTCTTTAAGAGTATTAGAAAAAAAAAGAAAGAAAAAAAAGAGTATTAGACTTTGATGCAACTCTTTACCATTCTGTACCTAGTATAGTGAAATATATGAAGTAGAGTGAAATATATGATGAATGTTAAGTTTGCTTTTGCTCTGGGTATTCACAAAGAAATTGCTGCTCCATCCAAGACATAAAATCCTTACTTGTATGTTTTTTTTACTGCAGGATTCCTTTCAGCAGGTAGGTTCAGTAGGTTAAATGTTTTCAACATCTGTTTATGTTTTACTTTGCATTGAAATGCCTGAAATGGATTGTTGTAGAGCATAAAATCCATTTTGTCTTGTATGCAGTCCCTGATTATTTTCAGCTGTAGAGAGTCAATATTTTAGTTCTTGACTCACTTTGCCAATCTGTTTCAATTTTTAAAAGTCACAACATGTCCATTGTTATTGGGTCAGTGACTCAATTAGGTCTCTAAGATTTGCACAAATTCAGCAGCTTCCTTAGAGCCACATGAAAAATAGTTTTGGCTTCATTTGGCAATCTATTAGGCTCCTCTGGATTTTGCCATAGCTCCCTTAGAAATGTTGTAACTTATAATCAGGATGTGAAATTTAAAACCCTTTTATGAATAAATCTCAAATATTTTAATTTCCGGAGGCATGAATAACCCAACCCTCTTTTTTTTTCTCCCTGTAGCCTTCATTGTTTTCCAAAAAATATACTGAAAAAAAATTACTTCTAAGACTGTCCAATATATGCAGAAAGAATTCTGATATTATATCTGCATGAAAGTAAGTCTTTTATTATGTTAAGATTTGTGTCTGCCATAAAATGATAAGGTTGACATGTTTGAGCTTGGGGGCAAAGTCATCTCAAAACAGGATGCTGGGCCCAGCCAGGGTGGCTCGATGGTGAGTGTTGAACTATGAACCAGGAGGTCATGGTTTGATTCCCTGTCAGGGCACATGCCTGGGTTGTAGGCTTCATCCCCAGTAGGAGTCATGTAGGAGGCATCAGATCAATTATTCTCTCTCATCATTGATGTTTCTATCTCTCTCCCTCTCCTTTCCTCTCTGAAATAAATAAAAATATAGTTTTTAAAAAGTTATTTGGAAAAGAAAAAGTTAATTGGAAAAATCCCCACACAGGATGCGGGGTCCTATCTACCTTGTGTAGGTAGGGAGTTGCCCGTGTTTCTTTCCAAATCATCTGTGACTATCAGAGAAATATGACCTTCCCGCCTTGCTCTGAAAAAACCGGGGTTTACCTTAGAAGGTTCTCCTGTTGCCTCTGAAGACATCTCCTCACTTGAGTAAAGATTATAGCTTTCCACCAGGGAGACTGAATTGAGCAAACACCATTTTATGCATGGGAGAGAAATTGGGAGTTAGAGCTTTCTGAACTTGAAAGGAACATTGCTATTACTGTTTTTTACTTTTTTGTTTTAACAATTTTATTTTTTTGGGGGGTGGGGAGGGAAATATTTGTGGTCAGAGCAAGACATTTATTTTCTATCCCGTATGTGCAGATATGGAAATATGGTTAGGACAGGGTGGTGACTTTATAAGGTCTCCTAGATTTCAGTGGTGGAGACAACATTGTTCAAGCTGCCTCTGAAACATTCCAATCTCTTCTCTCATATTTCAGACTTTAGCTAAACAATGCTACCCTCAAATCAGAAACACTGAAGTGATCCTGAGTATTGGATTATTATTATCTCGTCTCCTCAAAGGGAAAACATTTTGTCGGTATTTAGTCTCCATATTGAACACCCATTCTGGGATATGTGGCTATGAAACTCAGGGGACGACTATCTGGTGCTGTTGTTGTTATGTTGATTTTCAAAGGAGAATGTGGGCAGGGTTGGCTTGTGGACCCATGCGTTCTGGTGTGAATTGGGTAATTTCATTTTGAGGGAGTGCAGGAGTTATTTGAACTTTGTATGCTTCAATTAAATGCCAGAAAATGGATGAAAAGACTTACTGAAAACCAGATGCTTGTTCTTCATGCCTCTTGGGACATCAAAAACAAGCAGCACAACAAAAGGCATTTGGGTTTGGCAGAGTTCACTCACAGATGAGTTTGGCGGCATTGGTAGAGCGGGAGAATTGTGGAGTATTGATAGATACCTGATTTGAGAAGCGTCTAAATCACTGATCTCTTATTCAATAAATCTACCTTTACTTCATGTAAAGTACTCTTTCACAGTTTATTGAGCACAGAGAGAATAACATCTAGTACTAGAAGATGTTCTTATGTAAGAAGGTAACAGTTGGCTCATTTTTGCTCGGTGGGCAAAACAATTCAGATCTCATTTTGGATTGATGGTTGGGTAAGACAAAGTTCTGAGGTAAATATTTCTTAGAAAGTGTACTAGTAGTCTTAGTGTCTGCAGTTTTTCAGGACTATGAGGGCATTAACCTGTGACAGTGTAATATCCCCCCAGAGTTTAGAGGGAGCTTTTGTGTCCTGTTCAGGCCACACCTATCGGAGTGACCTTGTCATCCTTGGAGGCTGTTCTCTGCACTTTGAAACAGCCACGTGTGAATACGTTTACGGTTTATTACCTTCCTGACTAGAGAACTAAGCCCCAAAGCAATACATAATGTTAATTGTGGATGCGTTTTTATTTTTAATTGTTTTTAACATTGTAAGCAACTCTTGTTGTAGGACAGATGGCCATGGAATTCTGCCATAATTTTGAATACAGTTCCATCCATTAAAATGCACACTCTCATTTTGTTTTAAGAATATTTTGATACTTTGACTTGGTCAAATCATAAACTTCAAAGCAGTAAAGAGAGTTTTACTAAATCCACCAGATCCATGTATGAATTAGGACACCCTTAGGGTAGCAATATTTGTGCTCCTCAAATTAACAGACTGTTGATTAAGCATCCTGTGTTGGCTCAGACTACATAATTGTATTTTAAGAATATAATCATTTTGGTATTTTATAAAATCCATAGTCTAATGTCACATTTTGAAAGTAGAATTAATCTTTAGATTTCAAAATACTCTGTTAACCAGTAACAGTTTGTACACTACTTCAAGTTTGCCTGATCTTTGGTTGTAATTTAAACAAATCTTCGTTGAAATGAAAATATCAGCTTATCTCTATGTTCGATGCTGTACCTTAAGAATAGCAAGGTGATGTTAACCTTCTTGTAGACCATATCTTTAGGTGAATATTATCACTTACAGAGGTATTGTAGGTCAAGGGTGGCACCTGCTTAGCAAAACTTTGAAATAGGGAATAGATTATTTTTTGTTTTTGTTGTTAATTGGGTTTTTGATATGTTAAATGTGAACATGAATCTCCTTTCTATTTCAATCTTTACTATGGAAAATTATGTTTCTTTTACTACCTATAGTCTACTAAGCAGAATGATATCCATATCTTTGAAAACTAATGATTAGGGCCAATACTTGCAATCCACCCTCAAGGCAAAAGATTCTAATTTATAGACATTGTAGGAGATTGCACATGTTTCAGAAGTCTGCCACCAATGGATTTCATGTAACCCATCTACATCCCTTCTTCTGATTGCAATGTATAATTACAGTTGTAACCCGCCATTCTCCAGAACATTATCTCAATTCGTTGAGGTTCTGCGTTCCGGCATGTGTCGACAGTTTGGCTCAAATAAACTCACAAAAATTCTTTACAGGTTTGAATGTTTTTATGTTAACATTACGAAGCAAACAATAAAAAGTAAGGTTGGTGGAAAGGCTGGCAATATCTGGACTAGGTCATGTTGCAGTCCCTTTAAGACCCCACATTTTCTGTGTACTTCAGCAATCTCCTATCTGGTTTCCCCATATCCTCACATGCCCCCTTCCAATCTCTAGCTGCACCCCAGGTGTTCTTTTCAAAATGCTCATTTGGATATGTCACCTTAGGCTTAAAACCCTCCAGGGACTTAAGAGACAAAGACCAATATCCTTAACGCAGTATAGAAGACAAACTTCAATGTGCATGTGAGTCACGTGGGGCCTGAGGTTCTGGAATCCTTACCAGCTACTAGGGATACTGATGCTGGTAGTCTGAGGACCGCCCTTTGAGGAGCAGGATCTGGAGATCTGTCTAGGCCTGCCCTGCCTGTACCAGAATCATTGCTCCCAGTGCTTTGCATGCCTGCCACCTGGCTCTTTCCAGCTCCTGATAAGTACTCTCTGCCTGGAAGGACCTCCCTCCAACTCCCAACCTGCTGAAGTCATGCCCTTTTAACATCAGCTCAATAACAAGGGTTGGAGAGGTTGTAGAAAAAAGGGAAGCCTCATTGACTGCTGGTGGGAATGTAGACTGGTACAACCACTATAGAAAGCAGTCTGGCGATATTCCTTTTGCTGTCATCCTAGCTGCATAAAGCAGGGTTCTTGGTGGTTGCTGTGTAAGAAGTCATCCCATGTAAAAATCCATGTGGAACAGGGGGATGGTTTCCAATTTGATTCCTATGTTTGAGGGGTTGTGCAGAGCCCAACAGTTGCACACATCCCATTAGTAAGTAATCGTGGTTAAGAATGACATGCAAATATTTTTAAATTTTAATTTATGTGTAGTATTTTTTTCACCTGGCTACTAAGTTTTTAGGATACAAATATTTATAAAATTGATGAACTAACCTATTTAATAAATGGAACTGTTAGTCATTTCTTGCTTTTTTGTTTGTTTTAAATATGGAACACTTCACAAATTTGCATGTCATCCTTGCACAGGGGCCATGCTAATCCTCTCTGTATCGTTCCAATTTTAGTATATGTGCTGCCGAAGTGAGCACATTAGTCATTTCTTTAAAAAAATGTCCTTATTGATGTTAGAGAGAGGGAAAGGGAGAGGGAGAGAGAGAAACATTGAGCTTGCAATGGAGGCATTGTGCCCTGACCTGGAATCAAACCAGCGACCTCTTACTGCATGGGATGACACTGAACCTACTGAGCCACAGAGGCCAGAACCTGTTGGGATTTCTTTCGATCTGGGTCTACTGAAACCATTACCTGGATGCAGAGAGTGCTGTGTACCAAGAATGTCTGGGGATCTCTCTTTTAGGGGGTCAATAGAGTTACAAGGCTACTTATTTTCTTTTCTTTTTTTTTTAATTTTTTTTTATTCTTTTTTTAAAAAAATATTATAATAAGTATTACAAAGGGTATTACATATGTGTCCTTCCCCCACCCCCCGCCCTTGACAATCCCTGCCCTCCCTTACCCCCCAGTGTCTTATGTCCATTAGTTATGCTTATATGTATGCATACAAGTCCTTCGGTTGATCTCTTACTCCCCTCCCTTCTGCCCCCCAACCCTCTCTGGCCTTCCCACTGCAGTTTGACAATCAGTTTGAGGCAGCTCTGCCTCTGTATCTATTTTGTTCAAAAGTTTGTAATGGTCTTTATTATCCATGAATGAGTGAGATCATGTGGTATTTTTCCTTCATTGACTGGCTTATTTCACTTAGCATAATGCTCTCCAGCTCCATCCATGCTGTTGCAAATGGTAAGAGTTCCTTCTTTTTTACAGCAGCATAGTATTCCATCGTGTAGATGTACCACAGTTTTCTAATCCATTCATCTACTGATGGGCACTTAGGCTGTTTCCAGATCTTAGCTATGGTGAATTGTGCTGCTATGAACATAGGGGTGCACATATCCTTTCTGATTGGTGTTTCTGCTTTCTTGGATATATTCCTAGAAGTGGGATCACAGGGTCAAATGGGAGTTCCATTTCCAGCTTTTTGAGGAAACTCCATACTGTCTTCCATAGTGGCTGCACCAGTCTGCATTCCCACCAGCAGTGCACAAGTGTTCCTTTTTCTCCACATCCTCTCCAGCACTTGTCGTTTGTTGATTTGTTGATGATAGCCATTCTGACAGGTGTGAGATGGTACCTCATTGTTGTTTTGATTTGCATCTCTCAGATGATTAGTGACTTTGAGCATGTTTTCATATGTCTCTTGGCTTTCTGAATGTCCTCTTTTGAAAGGTTTCTATTTAGATCCTTTGCCCATTTTTTGATTGGATTGTTTATCTTCTTTTTGTTAAGTTGTATGAGTTCCCTATAAATTTTGGAGATTAGGCCCTTATCAGATATGACGTTGGCAAATATGTTTTCCCACGCAGTGGGTTTTCTTGTTGTTTTGTTGATGGTTTCTTTTGCTGTGCAAAAGCTTTTTATTTTGATGTAGTCCCATTTGTTCATTTTCTCTTTAGTTTCAAGTGCCCTAGGAGCTGTATCAGTGAAGAAATTGCTTTGGCATATGTCTGAGATTTTGTGGCCTTTGGATTCTTCTAGAATTTTTATGGTTTCCTGTCGTACATTTAAGTCCTTTATCCATTTTGAGTTTATTCTTGTGTATGGTGTAAGTTGGTGGTCTAGTTTCATTTTCTTGCATATATCTGTCCAATTTTCCCAACACCATTTATTGAAGAGACTATCTTGGCTCCATTGTATGTTCTTGCCTCCTTTGTCAAATATTAATTGAGCATATTGGGTTGGGCTGATTTCTGGACTCTCTATTCTATTCCACTGATCTATATGTCTGTTCTTGTGCCAGTACCAGGCAGTTTTGAGAACAGTGGCTTTGTAATACAGCTTGATATCTGGCATTGAGATCCCACCTACTTTGTTCTTTCTCAGGATCGCTGCAGCTATTCGGGGTCTTTTTTTATTCCAGGTGAATTTTTGGAGAGTTCGTTCTATATCTTTGAAGTAGGCCATTGGTATTTTAATGGGAAGTGCGTTGAATTTATAGATTGCTTTGGGTAGTATGGACATTTTGATGATGTTGATTCTACCAATCCAAGAACATGGTATGTTCTTCCATCTCTTTATGTCTTCCTCTATCTCTTTTTTCAATGTCCTGTAGTTTTCTGAGTAGAGGTCTTTTACCTCTTTAGTTAAGTTTATTCCTAGGTATCTTAATTTTTTTGGTGCGATGGTAAATGGGATTGTTTTTATAATCTCTCTTTCTGCAAGTTCACTATTGGTGTATAGAAATGCCTCAGATTTCTTGGGGTTAATTTTGTATCCTGCTACATTTCCAAATTCATGTATTAAGTCTAGTAGTTTTTTGATGGAGTCTCTAGGGTTTTGTATGTATAATATCATGTCATCTGCAAATAAGGACAGTTTTACTTCCTCTTTTCCAATTTGGATGCCTTTTATTTCTTCTTCTTGTCTAATTGCAATGGCTAATACTTCCAGGACTATGTTGAACAGGAGTGGTGAGAGTGGGCATCCCTGTCTTGTTCCTGTTCTTAGGGGAAATGGTGTTAGGTTTTGTCCATTGAGTATGATGTTGGCTGTGGGCCTGTCATATATGGCTTTTATTATGTTGAGGTATGATCCTTCTATTCCCACCTTGCTGAGAGTTTTTATCAAAAATGGGTGTTGGATTTTGTCGAATGCTTTTTCTGCATCAATTGATATGACCATGTGGTTTTTTTTCTTTCAATTTGTTTATGTGATGTATTATGTTTATTGATTTACGGATGTTGTACCATCCTTGCATTCCTGGGATAAATCCTACTTGGTCATGGTTTATGATCCTTCTGATGTACTGTTGGATCCGATTTGCTAAGATTTTGTTGAGGATTTTGGCATCTATGTTCATGAGGGATATTGGCCTGTAATTCTCTTTCATTGTGTTGTCTTTACCTGGTTTTGGTATTAGGGTGATGCTGGCTAAATAGAATGAGCTTGGAAGTGTTCCTTCCTCTTGAATTTTTTGTAGTAGTCTGAGGAGGATAGGTTTTAGTTCTTCCTTGAAAGTTTGGTAAAACTCCCCTGAGAAGCCGTCTGGTCCTGGGTTTTTGTTTGCTGGAAGCTCTTTGATGACTGCTTCAATTTCTTTCATAGTTATTGGCCTATTGAGATTTTTAGATTCTTCCTGATTGAGTTTTGGAATGTTGTATTTTTCTAGGAATTTCTCCATTTCCTCCAGGTTGTCTAGTTTGTTGGAGTAGTGTTGTCCATAGTATTTTTTTAAACAATCATTTGTATTTCTGTGGGGTCTATTGTTATTTCGCCTCTATCGTTTCTGATTTGGTTTATTTGGGACCTCTCTCTTTGCTTCTTGGTGAGCCTGGCTAAAAGTTTGTCAATCTTGTTAACCCTTTCAAAGAACCAGCTCTTGGTTTCATTTATTTTCTGTATTGTTTTTTTTTTGGTCTCTATGTCATTTATTTCTGCTCTAATCTTTATTATCTCCTTCCTTCTACTCACTCTGGGCTTTTCTTGTTGCTCTCTTTCTAATTCTTTGAGTTGTAGAGTTAGATGATTTATTACCATTTTTTCTTGTTTTTTTGAGATGGGCCTGTAGAGCTATAAACTTCCCTCTCAGGACTGCTTTCATTGCGTCCCATAGGTTTTGGATTGTTGTGTTTTCATTGTCATTAGTTTCCAGGATGTTTTTAATTTCTTCTTTGATCTCATTGGTAACCCAATCAATATTTAATAACATGCTATTCAGCTTCCAAGTGTTTGAGTATTTTGGGTTGTTTTTTTTTTTTTAAATATAT
>NW_005871397.1:338607-339579 GCF_000147115.1 Myotis lucifugus | reverse complement strand
TCCAGAGGATTCAGGAGGCAATACACAGAGTTTTAGTTCAAGCTCTGAAACTGTCAGAGGAGAACATGCAGGAGAGTCCAAAGTCCAAGAGAGAACCTCCAGAAACACCTTCACCAAGGGAATAACTCAAGTTAGTGAGTTATTCAAGTCACTTTTAATTCCATCTCAGACCCTGTTGAAAAGTCACTCACTGCATGAAGCTAGCCATTTGCAATAAACGAGTTTCCAGACATCGTTTCTGGCAAGAGATTGAACTAAGCAAAGTTTAAAGTATTTGAAGATGAGAACTTTATGTGAACCATCACTATGGCACCTCATCATCCTCTCACAAGTGGACAGGCTGCAGGGTTGATGTCCGGAGGGATCATACGTGTTCAACTGGACAACAGGGCAGGCTCTTTTATTGTTCAACTTGTCACTAAACACGTGGTCAGTAATATTAAAACTTGTTGAAGTATTAATGGCTGAAAACTTATTTTACCCAGATTCATGCAGATTTGGGTTAGGACTAATGAGCCTAACAACCATGAAGTCTGGAGAATGTCTTGTCTACACCCACTCACCAATGTCTTATACACTGTACTAGGCAGTCTTTGCTTATAGCTCTGGGCCAACGTGAGTTCTTGCCATAGTTATTTATGGCACTTTGGAATAATACCGAATTGGCAAATGTGTTTAAAAAAAAAATCAAGATGCAATATCATTAAAAGTTCATGCACTTCTGAAAAACATTTCAGAAATAAATGATTTGCTCTGCCCTGAATGCGGTTGTATTGTTGTTTGTTAATTTATTAGCGTCATTTGGTGTCTAAACCTCATTTCATGTCCTAAAGGACACACAGCAAAATCTTTTAGGAATGCTGCTGCTTTGAATGGATGGTGGCTGTCTCTGCAATTTCATGCCATGTACTGAGTTGCTTTGTAATATTAAAGACATGTTCCCTATTTCTCTCTTTTTTAACTAAAATTATC
>NW_005871397.1:314038-323355 GCF_000147115.1 Myotis lucifugus | reverse complement strand
TGGTGCCGCCAGCGGGTGTGAGTGGGGCCAGCACCATCAGCGGGTGCGAGCAGAGCTGCTGCCCGATCACCCCTAAGGAGCACAGGAAGGTGGAGAAGCCCTCTGGGTGATCAGGGCTGGCAGCAGGTGTGAGCGCTGGATGGGACCACGGCGTGTGGGAGCAAAGAATTTTCAGTAACCACCAGAGCTCGTCACGATGACAGCACCCCTCCTTGGTCTGGCACCCCCTCTCACCTGCTCCACCATCCCGCTGTGGCCAACACCTGCCATGTTCCGCACCCTGCCACCTGCTGCGGATGCTGCCATGTTTCGTGCGCACCCCCTGGTTGTTCAGTTGTTCTGCCATTCAGTCTATTTGCATATTAGGGTTATATATATATATATATATAGTAGGATGCTTGATTTGCATATTAGGGTTTTATATATATAGATTTTGTAGGATTCTTGGGAGGCTAACCTGGGAGATGGCTAAAGTGAGGATACTGAGCAAGGTACTTGTATTTGTTTCCTGTGGCTGCTATAACAAATGAGCACAACCTTGGTAGCTTAAAACAACACAAATTATCCTAGAATCATGGAGGTCAGAAGTCCAAAATAGGTCTCACTGGGCTAACATTAGTGTGTTGGTTGTACTGCATTCCTTCTGGGGGCTCTAGGAGACACTCTGTTCCCTATTTCCCCAGCTTTTTGAGGCTTCCTGCATTCCTTGGCTTGTGGCTCCTTGCTTTCTTCAAAATGAGCAATTGCTCGTTGAATCTTTCTCACAGTGTGGCTCTGGCACACACTACCTCACCTCCCTTTTCTGCTTGTAAGAACCTTGGGCTCACCTGAGTAATCCAGGATAGGTTTTCTACCTCACATTGCTTAATTGACATCTACAACATCCCTTTTGCCATGTAAGGTATGTAAGGTAACATAGTCACAGGTTCTGAGGCTGAGGAGGTGGACACCTGGGGCAGCATTATTTTGCCAACAGTGCTCAATCCACACATTGTAGGTGATCAGTAAAGCTTGGCTATTATTACTGGAATTATAGACAGTTTCTTAGATATTGTTAAATAGAGCTGAAACACTTTGAGCCATATAGTGTGGTTTTCTATTAATATTTTCGCAGGAAATAGTCACCATTATTTTACTCCAAAAGTGGGTTAAGTGATTCACTTTTGAAAATTTCCTCAGCCATTTTGCTTTGATGGTCGAAGGAAATGGTATTCATTGGTAGCCCTAAGGAAGACAACTTTACTTTCATTGTGTAGTAATAACTAGCAGTTATTGAGAACTTACTGTGTGCTGTGAACTATTTCAGGTAGTTATGTATGTACTAGAAGGCCCGTGCACAAAAAATTGTGCACTGGCAGGGAAGGGAGGTCCCTCAGCCCAACCTGTGCCCTCTCACCGATCACGCTGCCGCTCACCCTGCCTGCCCCGCCCACCCCGCCCAAGACAGGACAGGCCAGGATCTCGCCTTGGGCGGCGCAGTGGGATCTGCCTGCAGTATGCAAATTAGCTGCCATCTTTGTTGGCGGTTAATTTGCATATCTCGCTGATTAGCCAATGGGAGGCGTATCGGAGGTACGGTTAATTTCAATCTTTGTCTATTATTAGATAGGATTGACCAGTTTGATTCTAACCACCAGCCCCATAAAGGGAGGTACTTTTATTTTCCTTATTTTATGGCAGTTGAGAGTGTGTGCAAAGTTTCAGGATAGTAAGTGCTAGAGATGGGACTTAAATCCAGGTGGTCAGGCTGTAGAGTCTGGAGTTCTAACCACAGCTCTATAAAAGTAGGAATGTGAAAAGGATGGGCAACACTGGAAGAATGAGCACTCTACTCTGAGCTAATAACTCAGCATTTTTATAGTTCATCATGTTATAACGAGGGTATTTAGTCTTATTGAGTTCTAATTTTTGTGCTTTTTAAGAAAATGCATAATAGGCAACCAACTGTAAGTTGAGAGTTGGTCAGTTTCTAGAGATGCTTGAAACAAAATTGTCTAGTGAGTTCAGGCTTTTACATACAGATCCCTTCTTTTTTTTCTCCTCCTCCTCCTCCTCCTCCTCCATCCTCCTCCTCCTCCTCTTCTTCTTCTTCTTCTTCTTCTTCTTCTTCTTCTTCTTCTTCTTCTTTTCTCTCTCTCTCTCTCTCTCTCTCTCTCTCTCTCTCTCTCTCTCTCAACATTAGCTATAGCAACTATCATGTATTATCATTCTATTCTACCAAGCCGCTTTATATGTAGAATTTAAGAGAAAGAAGACTGCCTTTTTTTTAAAGGAAGTTATCTAAGTAAGTGTTTCCTAAGAAAGTCAGTGTTTCAAAGGACATCTGAGAGTAACCAGATATTATTACCAGTCACCAATGTGGTTAGGTAAAAAAGGTAAAGGAAAGATTATTAATAAGGCTATCCATTACAAACAAAATGTTAACAACTGCAGATATTTCATACAGTAAGGATCTTCTTTTAAGTGAATTAGTCAGAGACATAAATATGAGGAATTGGCATTTGCTAAAAGTGTGTTGATAGAGCTGGGGTGCTGATCCATAGGGTTAGCATGATAAGTTAATCGACTTTGTAGACATTATGTATTCATTATGGCCACATTGATGAAAACATGTTATGTGAAAAACCTCTTTATACCAAAACAAGAGGAGAAGAGAGCAACTAACAAGTGGATGAAAATAATATTATACCTAATTGATTAGTATGATTAGTAAAATTTTCTGTATGAATGAAATGCATGTTATGTAGTAATCAAGTCTATCACATATTTATTTTGATCCAGATTTTAAAAACAGTTAAAGGAAGTCTTTCATTTCACCTACTGCATTTGATATTCACTCATCATCACACGGACACTTTGGAGAATGTGTTACCTGCACCGCATGGTTATGATTTAGCTTTTACACTCGCTGTTTTATTTAGAATCCTTTGGCAGATGAAGCTGTTGACCTCAGTTAGCCAGAAAACAGCTGCTTTTCTATTTTGATTTGTAGTTAATGTTTACCAAGTGTCAAGCACATGTGGAGAAATTTTTTCCATAGACTGATATTAAACATTTTATTTATATTTCTTTTATTTTTAATGGTCCATGAACTGTTTGGAAATGTGAGAACCAATTAGAACATTCACTGTAAATGTTTTTAGAAAAAAAATCTCCCTTGGGTATTTCTCTAATGGATCAATATCACATTCATTTATTTTAGTAGCATTCTCAACTACGGTGCTATATTCTGGAAACAACCTGTTATCTATTTTAACTGAGTTAAAAATACATGATCTCTTTCAAATTTTTCAAAAGTTCCTGCCTGAAGTCAAAGCTAGGTGGTCCCCAGTAGTCATGTTTGACTCTTTATTTTGTCAATGAATGAATAGGTTGAGAAAATGTCCAGTTGATAATGTTAGTTTAATGACTCTTTCTTATTTCTTGTAATTATTAAAATGAAGATAATTTAGTTCCTTCTTTTTTGTGGGAATTAGAATTTCACTTTTTTGATATATTTTTTCTATTGGTAAATATATGAGCCCTATTATTCTTATTTTTCTGTTATGCATAGTTCACTGAAATTTAGTGCAAAATGTGAAGAAACCTAAGGGGAAGGCTAAGGAGGCACTACTGTGCCCTTTGATGGCAGACGGAGATATGAGAACACGTGTCCTGGGTGCTGAGTAGCATCAAATAATGGGACAAATTGAGAAAGAGAAATTAGGAAGGAAATACTGTAAGATTCACAATGTTTTGTTGTTGTTGTTTTAAAATATATTTTTATTGATTTCAGAGAGGAAGGGAGAGAGGGGGAGATGAGAGAGAGAGAGAGAGAGAGAGAGAGAGAAAAACATCAATGATGAGAGAGAATTATTGACTGGCTGCCTCCTGCACGCAACCCGGGGCACATGCCCGGACCAGGCATCGAACTGTGTCCTCCTGGGTCGATGCTCAACCACTGAGCCATGCCGGTGGGTGTCATCACGTTTTATTTATTTGTGGCAAGTCTCAGGTGCGGTGGAATAGCCCTAAATTCTTTGGGCACCAAAAACCTAGGTAAGGAAGCAATAGTTTCTTCACAGGGTTATGTGTTTTGCAGAAGAGAAACTCTACCGATTAGCTGTGCTAACCATCAGCTTTCCCTTTGTGTTTGCCCGGGTAGAGTGTGACTTGCGAAAGTAGCTCTAGAGTTTTCTTTATATGTGCTTAAAAATGAAGCCTTCTAGTAATGTTTTAAGAATATATATTTTTGTCTTTCAGGAACATTACAAAAAGCCTACTTGAAATCAAATGAGAGTGAACCTATAGCTACTGACGGTGAAGTTCAAGTGCCTGATGTTCTTCTTACAAATACAATTTACCCTGAGAGCACCGTGACATCTACTACACATCCCAGCCAACACATTCCCGCCTGGACCACGGATGCTTCTCTCCCAGGGGACCAAGGTCACAGGAACACAAGTAAGTCTGAAGGTGCTGAATGCATGTGCCCTTTAATGTCTGTGGAACCCACAGGTGGATTTTAAGTGTGGCAACAGCTGCTCATAAATCACAATCACTTCCTGATCATACAGGCAAAGCTCCACTCATTTCCCCGGCAAGCCTAGCAGAGCGCGCTGTTCAGCTCAGCCGTCCCGATAGGACATAAGTGAGTCATGAAGATGCACCGTGCGATTCAACATTTCTGAGGCATGAAAATGTGTTTGCCCCAATATAATGGTATTGATTTTGGGGGGGTTCACCTCTAAAAGTTTGCGCTTCTATTTTGAAGTTTTAAGTTACTTATTTTGAGATGCTTAAATGATGTTACTTATTTGGTTATCGGTGCCTTGTAGAAGGGACTCCCGTTCTGCAATAGAACACCAAGTGATTTAACAGGAGCTACCTGCCCTCTCATTTGCCTTTGACATGTCCAGGGGTTCTTATTTCCTCGCTCACTCTCCCCCCTCTTTTATTGACTGTGCAATGTACTGTACGTGCTGGTGACTGACAGGTCACCACACCATGAGGAACATGGCATGTGTGGAACTTCTGCTTGAGGGCAACTGGAGAGATTTGTCAGTTATTCCAGTAAAAGAGCTGGGAGAGAGAGAAGACGGAAAGTGTGCAGATCGCGTCAGTGAGACTGTGGCAGACAATAGGTGACTCTATTCCTCAACACCCCTCAGTTTTTTTGGTCAAGTTACTAAGCTTCCAGTGTGGGAGGGAGTGGATGTGTGTGGAAAGTGCCCTAGAGCTTCGGCTCTGCTCCAGTCAGCGTCGATGAGACAGTCAGCACCGTCTCTGTCAGGACTTGCTCTGCGGTTGTCTTGATTCTTATGTTCTTCCTCCTAAAACAAAGTTATGTGACTGAAAGCAATAGCAGGCCTACCAGCCACCATCATCTTCTTGTTTATTCCTCCCTCTTTCATGAAAACCCACCACGGGCCATCACAGCTGAGGGCCAGGACAGAGTGTTTATTTTCATTCTGAGCCCGGAGGGGAAGGAGGGAGCTGACGCTTGGCTATCACAGGCCATGTTTGCCAGGGTCTGAAGAAAAGCAGGATTATTCCATTTCTCCAAAGAGACAGACTGTTTGGACTCCATTGTTTCACATGGCACCCAATTACTTGTTCCTTAGACTCGGTGTTCACCAGTGATTCATACAGGTTTGTGTTCATTACCTGACAGTGATACTGCAAACCCGAATTATGCCAAGTAAAATGTATGTTCCTCCTGAGTTTAATTTTGAGGTTTTTTAAAAAAAATATTTTGGTCCTGCCTTTAGCGCTTCATTATTCTCAAGGACAGTATTTTTCCATCAGAAGTGCAAAAGTCATTTAAGCAAAAACTCAGTCCAGTTAATGTGGTTGCAATTACAGCCATTGTTATTTTCTTTCGCTAAGTGGATTTGTCTCGATTTTGAAAGCTCCATTATTTGTTGAGATTCCAGTTGAGGTGATAGACACGTACCCTAAAGAGTAAAGAAACATATGGTACTGGTTGCTCAGTTTGGAAGTTTGATGGGAGTCTGTTTGACTCATTCTTTTCTTCCTGTGGCTGGAAGATTGCTTGAGAACATGAATGTAAGTTGACATGTAAAGGAAATCCAGGTAAAATGAGAATGATTAAATGCAGAAAGGCTGAAACCCTTTGAATAGGTGTCATTCTAGGTTGTTAATGTCTTGATTGTTTGAATTGAGCTTTACTGTTAGACTACATGACCCTCAATAGACTGTCTATATTAACTAACATAGTTTATTGCGAGAGATTTGATAGTTTTTCATACATTCCAGCAGTATTGCTACCCTGCTATTCTAGAGTCTTGGGTAGTTTTTGGGACATGTGTGCGTATTTTCTCTGTGGTTCTTATCACTAACTGATGAGGTACACAGGAAAGGCAATATGTACCAGTTTTCAAGATATAAAATTAAGGATTAGTGAAATTAAGTTGACGTGTCTGATATCACTTGTGTAGTAATCAATCAGTAGACATGGAATTAGGATTCAGATCCTGGGACTCCTAGACCAATGCTCTTTCAAGTATTGTATGCTTCCTCAGTCAATATCATTGCTTTTTTTGCAGTGGCAGGAGCATTACTGAGTACATTTTTTAAAATGTATGTATTTTTATTGATATCAGAGAGGAAGAGAGAGGGAGAGAGTGAGATAGAAACATCAATGATGAGAGAGAATCATTGATCGGCTGCCTCCTGCACAACCCACACTGGGGATCAAACACACAACCCAGGCATGTCAAACCATGACTTCCTGGTTCGTAGGTCGATGCTCAACCACTGAGCCATGCCATCTGGGCACTGAGAAAATTTTAAGCTCCAAGCAAGTAGAAGAGTAGTCTGTTTTGTTTATTGCTGCCTATCCCATGATCAGCAAAAAATAATTGTTGAATGAATAAACTGCCATCATTTCAAAATTGTAGTATCTGATTTATCACTTTTTGTTAGTAATGCCTAATCACACTTCTGCACTTGGTATTTATTTAACCAATTCTGTTTAAAGCATCATTTAATGCCTTGTGTCTGTATTAACACCTAGCAGAGAATTTGCCTTATTTCTGTTTTCAATCATTCTCTAATGAAAATGTCATTTTAAATTCCAGGCATATGTAAAAGCTATTTAAGTCCATTTCAGTCCAAAAATACAGTAGCCAGACATCCTGTCCTTCCCAGATATCTTGGGTAGAAAACCAAGGGAGAACTCCTGGCAAAAGGTATCAGGAAATAGCCTTTCCTTAAGACATTTCCTTGGGGGGGCGGGGGGGATGATGATGGGGGCGGGGGGGTGCTTAATATCATGCCAAAGCATAGAATATTGCAGTTTGTAAAGTTTTAACCACAATTTCCCTAATCCCCCCACTTTACACTGTGCAGCAAAGCTGGACTTTGTGAATGTGAAATAGGCGTATGTGACATCTGCTACTTCTGGAGTTTCATTAGTTGCATTTGGAAAACCAGTTGTAATATGGAAAGGGAAAAAAGGCCCATAGTTAGCTTTCATGCTACATTTCAGCAAGGGATTTCCCTAGGTTGCATTCTGTATTTGGGTTTTTATTTTCACGTTGATTCTTTATGTATTTTATAAATATTTAAACATAAATTGAATTTTAAGGAAAGAGGAAGCTCTTTGGCCAACCTAGAGCTTTTGGGTTAAAAATAATATGGCACACAATAGAATAACTAGAAATGATCAGGAACTAAAGTGACAAGAGTGGGTTAAGGCACTGAAAGGTTAAAGTGTTCTGTTTTAGTAACCAGCTCCTAGATCTCTTATATCAGATGAAAATACATTATACCTCTAACTTATTTAAAAAATGCTTTTTGAAATAAAGTCAGCATACCATAAAGTTCACCCTTTTAATATATACAATTAAGTATTTAAAAAATATATTCACAGAGCTGTACACCATGACTGCTCTCTAGATAGAGATATTTTAGAACATATTTATCACTGCAGAAAGAAATGCCATATTCACTACTCCTTCCTTTCCCTTTGCCCTGCTTGGGTCCAAAACTAATCTACTTTTTGTCTCTATGGGTTTGCCATTCTGAACATTTCATGTAAAGGGCATCACATCAGCAAGACGTGGCTTTTGTGACTGGCCTCTCCTATCTTTCTTGGTTATGTGCACAGCCTTGCACATGCTCCTGGCCTTCGAAGATCCCAAGGCATGTGTCAGAGCTTTTCAAAGGCCCCTATGGACACCTCATTCCTGTTTTTCCTTTCAAAACTTTTGTCATTCTCTTATTTCCCACCAGAATTCTTGCTGTGGGAGGTTGTGATGTTAAACAATTGGCACAGATTGTGTTTGATGAGTGCCCTCAGGATAGAGCTGTTTGCATAGAGAGAGCTCCCAGTCAGGTCAAATAAAGACCAGCCCTGAGAATGATTCCTTTCCAGGGTGCTTCCAGATAGGTTGAATGGTGACGATTCTCTGGGGATGGCTTTTGGGAGGTTCAAATCCATTCTACCCTCTCCATGGCCTCCTAAGTTGCCAGTTTTCATAGTTACCCTGGTTGCAAGGCCATCACAGAACTGAGGAGAGGGTAAAGGCAATAGGGCAATTTAAAATGCTACAAAGCTCATAGTTCTTACTGTTATCTAGACATTTTTCTTGAATAGTGAAAAATGCAAGCCTTTGGTTAAATCCCAAAGTTCTAAAAGATTTGATTTTAACATTTTTCCCCCAGAATTTTTACTGCTTTTATGGAGGAACACATTTTGGAGGATTTTACCCGCCAACTTTTTAAATTTCCTACACCATTGGGAGTTGATTTTTCTTCTTTTTATATTGCATAAATATGATTATATTATACTAGTGGCCCGATGCACGAAATTCGTGCAGGGGGGGGGGGGGAGGGATGTCCCTCAGCCCAGCCTGCACCCTCTCCAATCTGGGGCACCCTCTCCAATCTGGGACCCCTCGGAGGATGTCTGACTGGGATTGGGCCTAAACTGGCAGTCAGATATCCCTCTTGCAATCCGGGACTGCTGGCTCCTAACCGCTCACCTGCCTGCCTGCCTGATCGCCCCTAACCACTCTGCCTGCTGGCCTTCTCGCCCCCAACTGCCGCCCCTTGCCGGCCTGATAGCCCTCAGCTGCCCCCCCTGCCAGCCTGCTCGCCCCCAACTGCCCCCACCCTGCCAGCCTGCTCACCCCCAATTGCCCCCCCTCCCGCCTGCCTGCCTACCCCGCCAGGCCTCTGTGATCAATGCTGTGCAGGTTGGGGGGCAACCAGGCTGGCAGGGGGGGGGGGGCAGTGAGGGGTGACTAGGCTGACAGGGGGGGGCAGTGAGGGGTGACTAGGCTGGCAGTTAGGGATGACCGGGCCAGTCG
>NW_005871397.1:296980-313938 GCF_000147115.1 Myotis lucifugus | reverse complement strand
TGAGCTCGTTAGGAACCCAGCGGTCCAGGATTGTGAGGGGATGTCCTTACTGCTGGTTTAGCCCCTGATTCTCAATTCAGGGCCTAAACCGGCAGTTGGACATCCCCCGAGGGGTCCCAGATTGGAGAGGGTGCAGGCTGGGCTGAGGGACCTACCCCCTCCCCCCCACCCCCCGTGCACGAATTTCATGCACCAAGCCTCTGGTACTATTATATATACACATATATGCACATATATGTATACAGAATAATATAAATGCAGAAGTGATTTTGTCATTGTTTTTTAAAAAGCGGGATCTCATTTATTACATGTATTTTTCTATCTAATGTTTTCTTGTTCAAGAATACTTCATGTGAATGTGTCTAATTCATTGTTGCAATGACTGAACAGTATTCCATGTTGTCATTGCACCATAATTTATTTTATTTCAGCTATTCTCCCAATATAAGTTATTCACCTTGTATCTAGTTTGTAGTGTTTTTTATGTGTTTTTTTGTTTTGTTTTATCAGTGATCTCTCTTCTGAAGATAAAATGACTTGATCATGGCAGTGAAGCTGTCTAAATAGTAGTGATTTATTAGCACTTTACAAAAATGCTCTAAACACCTACGCTGAATTTACTAAATGCAGAAAGCTTACACATCAGTCTAAAACCTTAAGGTTATTCTTTCTTCCTAGTTTTGTGTTGTCAACGGCATTTCTATTAGCTTGAAAGTAAGCTCTGCATGAATATGAAGCTAAGAGGAACAGAGCAAGTGTTGTTTTACCTGGATTACTATTCATTAGGCAACTATCCCAAGGAGATTTGGGGAAAGGGAGTCTAGACATTTGAAACCAGGGAAGTCTCCTCTCCATTTTTCCGAATGGAACCCTAAATGCTTTTCTTATGTTTTTCAACAATCAGTTCTACTGCCCCAGGGTCATGTACCCCCCTCTATAGATTACTTTCTAGATTATTATATGGTTTGGAGTGGGAGTCTGTGCTGGTATGTGTACATGTAGATGGGTGAATTGTATCCTTATCATTCCTGTTACGTTGTTGGACAGTATTTCTCCATCTGGGGTCTGAGGGACCTCAGATGTATTCTGCCGGATCCTTGAATTCTCTATAAGAATTTTTTTAAGCCGAACCGGTTTGGCTCAGTGGATAGAGCGTCGGCCTGCGGACTCAAGGGTCCCAGGTTCGATTCCGGTCAAGGGCATGTACCTTGGTTGCGGGCACATCCCTACTGGGGGCTGTGCAGGAGGCAGCTGATCGATCTCTCTCATCGATGTTTCTAACTCTCTATCCCTCTCCCTTCTTCTCTGTAAAAATTCAATAAAATATATTTAAAAAAAAAAAAAAAAAGAATTTTTTAAATGAAATTTCTTATATTTATTAAATGCTTTCATTTCAATGATAATAAAAAATAATTAACTTATTTATCTCTGATCTACTCTCAATTACCTGGATCACCATCTTATAACAAGTATTGATATGGATTTTTGGTACCTGTATTTGAGTTTCTATTTATGGTTATGTTGCTGCTAAGCTATACTGCTTAGACTATTTAAAAAAATGACTAAAGAAACAATTTAGGTGATACAAGCTTTAACATTTCATGAGGTGAACAGCTTCCTGCCTTCCACCCCATCTTTATCTTACTAAAGGCAGGAAGCTTTAGTAAGATAAAGAATAAAGAACAAGGAGGAGAAAAAGAGAAAATTACTGGTTGGCTGGGGCCACATAGTCACCCTTGCTTTGGGTAAGAAGGAACAAGGAAAGAAGCATGGAGCCCAGAGCTGGCTTGGCGTTTGGAGGTTAGCTGACTGGGAATACTGCGTTTCCGGTCAAGCAGAGCAGTTACAGGGGCAGGAAAGTTATCCAAGTTTCAGTTTAGTGACCTGGCTCCCCAGACAAGAGCAGCTCCATCTTGGGCCTGTAATGTTATTTCAGTAGACATTTGCCAGCCATCAAGGAAGGAATAGAGACAGAGTCAATGGATATTCTTCTCAGTTGCAGAACAAGGCATGTACTGGCCTGTTGTACAGGGGGCGCCTAAAGAGGGTCCATGGGAGAGGAATGCATGATAGGTCAGTTCAAATAGAGAACAATGGTAACCAACTTTCTCTGCTGGGATATGTGGTGGTGTAAGCGCCCCAAACACAGAAGAGCGTGTGCCTCAGGAGTCTGATGCTTTAACAGAACAATGTCAATATTAACTCATTAATATAATTTATTTAAATTTTAATAGTTTTGTAATTTTGTTTCTATTGGATGTATACATATCAGTGTTATAGCTGTGTTACCCCTATCGGCATGAAGGGGTTTCTATCTAATTTTCTGTATACCTGCATAACTTTCTTCCTGTGAAAAAGTCTATGCAATTCTCCAGCTTCTGAAATATTGCTTTAGGGAACCGGAGTTCTAGCTGTTTGTGCCACATCCCCAGAAAGAGCAGAGTTTAACATGTTTTGTGCCAAAGACTCCTTGGGCAACCTGGGGAAGCCTATAGGTGTGTTCTCACAATAATGTTTTGATGCTTAAAGTAAATAACAGAATCACAAAGAAAGGCAATTTTATTAAAATTTTGTTATCAAAAATATTAGAAATATACATTCATGATATAGTAATACATGATATAGAAATAATTATGTCTAGCAATAAGTCAATAGCTAATTTTATAACAACAATGGACGTAAATATTTTGAAATGTTTGTAACAACATCATGTTGATAGGAAAATAGCTGTGATTTCGAATTTATTTTTCTGTTTGTTGCCTTCATTGATAATTTAGGTATGCTAAATTTCAGTTAGAGGTTAATGAAAATAGAGATGCTATTTATCTCTGATCTAGGTTTTTCACAGAAATTCTATGTATGGGCCATTAGGCCCTTTGGATTATGATTAAGAACACATATTCTATAAGAAAAGAGTATTATTATTGTTATTATTATTATTATTTGGCACCTGGGAGAGTCTGAGCCCTGCTTAAGCTGTTTCATTAAGAATTTTCTGGCTCTGGCTCTGGCTGTGTAGCTCAGTTGGTTATAAGGTTGTGGGTTCAATCCCTAGTCAGGGCACATACAAGAAGCAACCAAGGAATCCATAAATAAGTGGAACAATAAGTCAGTGTTTCTCTCTTTCTCTCTCTGTCTCTCTCCCTTCCTCTCTCTGTCAAAAATCAATAAATTAAATTAAAAATTTAAATACATTAAAAAAAAGAATTTGCTGCTCCAAAATTTACTGTAGCGATGACCCTTATGTGCTTTGCTGGACACCAGCGTTAGACCCCAATGATAAAGCCCAGTTGGTTGTCCTCTCCAACTAAATCATATTCTTCAGGTTTAAGGAACAGTATGAGATTCAGGCATGGGCTTCTGGCTAACCTCAACATCTAAGCAAGAGCAAGTGGGGCATTTAAATAACTGTTGTGTGTGTGTGTGTGGTTAGCCTGGTAGCATTCTAGTAAAGATTTTCAGATTTCTTGGGAGGGAGAAAAGAAATTCGAATGTAGGAATGGGCTCTTTCCTGTTCTTTTTTCTCCCCACTCTCCTTTCCTTCCTCCTCATTCCATCTTTAGATGACTCCATCCCTGGGATGTATTGGGTTTCTCCCAGAGAGAGCAAACTCAATTATTTGCAGAGCGAGGCTTTTGAGAGGGGTAATGGAGCGGTGCCTGTCATTCTCTTTTGGCTGCAATCCCATTCCTCCCTTCTCAAAGATTTCTGGGCAGGACTGCCTGACCCTCTTTCTGAAACGAATCCTGCAATATTCCTCAGGTGACAAGTGCCCCCAAAGGTAATGTGTCTGTAACATATTAATATCGCTAATGAGAGTCAGAGTTAAATAGTCATGTCAACAAACGCCTGTGGCTCAAATGTTTTCTCTCCAGATTCATTATCACAGTTTCCTTTTTAGGAAGAACAGCCCAAAGACCCTTGATCCATACAGAGAGAAAAAACACACAAAACAGTAGCATGCTGATAATAGCATTGCCAAAACAGTCCCAATCAAATTCAAGGACAAAAACAATGTTTTAAAAGCCAAATTCTCAGATAAAATTTTTTAAAATCTGTAATTTACTTTACTCTCTGGTTCTGAAAGAAAATTGGCACGACACATATTCTTTGGCTTGAATCATTCAATTTGCTGACTGTCTCGGGGTTTTGGTCTTTGTACAATTTTGTGTTGAGAGCAAAAGACCCATCAATGGGAGTCTGTTTGCTGTAGCTTGTGCCTTTAGAGAATATGCCTTTTGCCTTACTTGTAGTTGAAATGAGGATGGTAATAGGTTTTCCAAGCCAAACGCTTTGCATCAATTCACAGTTGATGCAAACCATTCCTTGTCTCTTAGTGTTGACATATTTTATTGTTCTATTTTGCTGTTTTGCATCATTAACAGAATATTTGCATGTGGTATTTGCCTTGATGACTTGCAGTACTTGTTTATAATTATATTAATTGGTATAAACTCATTATGGTACTTATATACCCTTCTAAGCTATATAAGACATTTCAGTTTCAAAGAGCTTAGATTAATATTCTGGGAAGCATCATTCATTCATCATCTGCTATTTATTGGGTGCCAAGCTCTGGGGCTTGGCTGTGTATATAGACTATAAGGATGGGTCAGATAGAAATCCAGTCCCCAAGTAGCCAAGGAACTACTGGGAGATATGAACATGTTATTTATAACTTGAGAAATTCTATAAGAGAGGTTGTGATGAAAGAAAATATAATTCATCATAAAGTTTTATTTAAAATTATAAAAGTAAAATGGAGTTTCCATTTTTAAACTGTGCTGTTTCATTCTTAGATTTAAAAACTTACCTACAATATAATTGTCTTAGATCATTATAGATAACTTAGGTAAACTGAACAGAGCCTTTAGTTTTCAATTTTATGGCAAGCCAACTTGGCTTTTATAAGAATTGATGAGAATTTTATCACCTCAGGAAGTGGGAGGTCTAGAGTTCTACAATTCCCTCTTTGGAATTACTTTTCAGTTCTTTCATTGTTTATTAGGTAATCAAGCACAGAGAGTCTGTTTCTGCTTGGGTTATGTGTTTACAAGTGTGCACTGGACAAAGGCCTTAGCATGCGACTTTCTGGAAACTGATGTATGATGGCTTGATGGCTGGTAAGCCACAGTGACTATGTTATCATATCGTGTGTCCTTTAATGTCAACAAACTATTTTAAGAATAAATAATATGTGAGGGTTGCCATGGGAAAGAAATGAAGACCTAAGTCAAAACTCTTTGCTTGTTGTAGAGTTTGGGGATTGGCCAAGTGGCCATGTTACAGCCATTCATGAGAGGCAGAGAAGCAGGTTATGCGTGGGGGAGAAGAGCGGGAGGACAGAGCAAGCACCATCAGTGTCCAAGCAGGGACCCATCAACTCTTCCTTCTTTCCTGTTGCCCCCTTCTGGAATGGGACTGTCTATTCTGTGCCCGTCCCACCATCGTAATTTGGCATCAACTTCCTCAGTTTCACAGGTTCACAGCTGGAGAGGAACCACAATAACTAGCTGAGGCAACCTACCTTCGCATTCAGGTCTGCCCTGTCCTTCATCCTCAACACTTAATCCTTGGCTGTCACCAAACCTAAAATGAGATTCCCAATAAAACTACAGAAGGATGGAAAGTCTCCTGAAATATTGTTGCCTTTGTGAGCAGCGAGGTTGAAAACTGACCACAAGTGAGGTAGTGATTTTACAGTAAACCCTGTCCTCAAAGCGCATGATGTGTTATCAAGTCATTGTTATACGCTTATCATTATAGACTTTATTTTTACCATAACTGGCACATAAAAAAAGAATTTTCCTATGTATGAAAGAACACTTTGACTAAATAATGAAGTGTGGTCTGATTTCAAATTCTTATTTATAAACTCCATAGCATCACGCCCAGTGAATTTATTGAACAGAGATTTAATAAATATTTTCTCAATAAATAACTAATGTTTTTAAACACTTAGTATTTTTTTTAATGTAATACCCAGCAGTGTTTTATTTTGCAAGTAAGCAAAACTAATTAATGAAACTTTGAATTTTGGTCCTCCATGTGTTAGTCATTATTCCCTCTGCAAAGAATTCTTTATGGGATTCTGAGGAAAGAGGCAGAATGAAATGTTACTTCTCTGCTTCACTTTTCCTACCTTCATAACAGGGACACAAATATCTCTCATGTCTACGTCACAGAGTTTTTGTGAGTCACAAATGAGATAATTGCAGCAAAAACTGTTATAGCTTACTAGAAACCCGGTGCATGGATTTGTGCACTGGTTGGGTCCCTCGGCCTGGCCTGCTCCCTCTCGCAATCCAGGACCCCTTGGGGGATGTCAGCTGCCAGTTTTGGCCCAATCCCTGCAGGCCAGGCCAAGGGACACCACCGGTGCACGAATCCGTAGACCGGGCCTCTAGTATGCACATATGATCTTTGGTTAATCTCTTCCCACCTCCCCTTCCCCCTTCCCTCTGAGATTCATCAGTCTGTTCCATGTTTCCATGCCTGTGTATTTAGTGTCTGCCCCCTGGTGGTCAGTACATGTCATAGCTACCAGTCGAATAGTCGTAGGGTTGCTTAGGCTTCCTATATAATAAAAGCCTAATATGTAAGTGTCCGAATGTCTGGTCGACCGTTCAACCAATCAAAGTGTAATATGCTAATGATATGCTAAGGCCGCTCAACCACTCATTATGATGTGCACTGATCACCAGGGGGCAGATAGTCAACCACAAAATACCACGTGCGGGCGCGCGCGTACAGTGCGATTGAAACTTCGTGGCCCATGCGCAGAAGTCGGTTTTTGGCCTGGGCGAATCTATTTTGAAGAAGTACTGTTGATATTTGGCTGTGTTAACTAATGAGTTTGCTGGCCACTGAGATAGACGAAACAAGTATACAAGACGAATGTAGATGGGAGAGTTGGAAGGGGTCGACCTCAGCGAACGTACCTCAATCAGATTGAGGACGTTTTTAGCAAAGGCCAGCTTAGGAGTACCATAATTAAGTTAATAACAATGTACCTACCTATATAGTTTAAGTTTAAAAAATTTGGCTCCCAAAAGAAATTTCAATCGTTGTACTGTTGATATTTGGCTCTGTTGACTAATGAGTTTGCTGGTCACTGTCCTAAGCCATCAGTCGGACATCCACCAAGGACTTCTGGACTGCAAGAGGGACGCCCCCCCTCCCCGCCTGAGTGCACGAATTTTGTGCACCGGGCCTCTAGTTTATAGTATATATAAATAGATGGTATGTGCTAACAATAGACATTGTGTAAAAATCATTTAATCCTCACAATAACCCTATAACACAGATATTATTATCCTCATTTTGTAGGCAGGAAACTGATAAACAGAGAAATTTGGTGACTTGTCAGAGGCCACATAAGTTTAGAATGATAAAGACAGGATTTGAATCCAACTGTGGAATCACCATGCTATGTATGACAAAGATGTTTTACAAACTTGAAAATGCCATACAAATTTGAATTATTTTTTATTATTCAATCAATAATAATTCTAGGATAGATAATTACATGGAACAAGATGTGTAGTTCTTTTAAAATTAATGAAAAATGACTAATAAGGATGTGTCAACTGACATATCTTATTTAGTTCTATGGAATGTGAATAATTAATTTACAATAAAATATTGACCCTTCACTGTGTTACAACATTGCCACACAACATATTGGTTGAATGAATGAATTACATCAGGTTATGAGACTTTAGCTATCATTTAATCATCTTAGAATCAAGTGGTATGGATGTGTGTATATGAATGAAAGGAGAGAGTGACATATACATATATATGTGTAGGATGTGAAAACTTGAAACTTGGCAAAAGACTTTACCAAGAGACTTGAGGTTGCATTAAAAATGTTAAGTTCAGAATATATGCAAATATATAGAAAATATTAATCCCCAAACATTATGCTTCTTCTGGCAAGAGTAGCTAGCTCTTGCTTAATTCTGGTAATTTACACCGCATTGCACTAGGCACTTACATTTTTACTTTTTATTTTGTGCACAAATTATATTTTGGATTTCCTATGCCTTGTCTATGTAAAGACTTATTACAAATGTTGCAATGGACTCATTAAGAAAATGTGTCTTACTTTTGTCTCCTTGATTTCTCTTATAAGAAAGAAAATAGTTACCATGTTTGGATTCAAAGATATTTACAGAGCTAGTTAAGAATCCTCGCCGAAACCGGTTTGGCTCGGTGGATAGAGCGTCGGCCTGTGGACTGAAAGGTCCCGGGTTCGATTCCGGTCAAGGGCATGTACCTGGGTTGCGGGCACATCCCCAGTAGAGGGTGTGCAGGAGGCAGCTGATCGATGTTTCTCTCTCATCGATGTTTCTAACTCTCTATCTCTCTCCCTTCCTCTCTGTAAAAAATCAATAAAATATATTAAAAAAAAAAAAAAAAAAAGAATCCTCACAGAGAAGGCCCTGTCTTTAGCTTTCTGTTCCTTCTTATCTCTCTGCAACCCTCTCACAGACCTTCCTGAGAACGCGGTATCTTTTCAGATCGGTTTTCCCCAGAAATCATTCTGGCGAAATGCTACTTTTCGTGTGAGTTATCTAGAATAAAGAGTGAACTTCATTATTTCCACTCTGCTGATGTAACTCTGACCTGGGTTGACTTTGAAGTGCAGCCAGGAATAGACTCTCAGCATTCCCAATCCAAATTGTCCCTCTGCGAGGATGGACAACCTATTTTTAATAGCAGATTCATTGATTTCTTTGAGAGAGTTTAGTTTTAACCAATCTTGGATAAACAACTCTATTGCTGGAATCAAAAAAGATTCATTAAAATATTTTACAATGTTTAAAGTAAATCTGTAGTCTCTAAAATGGAATAGTACCTTTGACAGAATATTACAGTGGAAAAAAATAGGCTATGGCAGTGGTCGGCAAACTCATTAGTCAACAGAGCCAAATATCAACAGTACAACGATTGAAATTTCTTTTGAGAGCCAAATTTTTTCAACTTAAACTATATAGGTTGGTACATTGTTATTAACTTAATTGGGGTACTCCTAAGGCTTAGGAAGAGCCACACTCAAGGGGCCAAAGAGCTGCATGTGGCTCGCGAGCCGCAGTTTGCCGACCACGGGGCTATGGGATCAGGAACACTGATTTCAATTTCAACTCCACAACTTAAAATGTGTGTAACCTTGAATCCTTTCTTACCCTCATTGAATCTGTCTCATCATCTATAAAATGGAAATAAAACAGCATTTCCATAGGATTGTGGAAGGGTTAGATAAAGCACTGTCTATAAAGTATCTAGCACCCCCCTCCCCCATAAGGATCTTGTATCTACTTCCTTTTCTTAACACTTGGAGTGGGGGAAACGAGTTAAGTCGGCTCGCGTGAATTGCGCGTACTCCGCGGGAGCCGTCTTTAACTCGGTTCATATAGATTTGCGGTGGAGTGCGGGAAACGTGTAAACTCGGGCCGATTGTAACTGCGTATTACCAAATATTTGTTTGTAATCCACCCTTTTGGTGGATGGAACAAAACCAAAAGACAGAGCCATCTTATATTTTGGCGGGAAATTCACCCGCACTCCAAGTGTTAAAATTGCTTTATCCTATATAATAAAAGCCTAATATGCTAAGTGTCTGGTCGTCAGGTTGGCCGTTCAATCAATCAAAGTGTAATATGCTAATGATATGTGAAGGCCGCTCAACACTCGCTATGACATGCACTGACCACCAGGGGGCAGACGCTCCGACCATTAGGTTAGTTTGCTGCTGGGGTCTGGCCAATTGGGACTGAGTGAGATGGGCCAGACACATCCTGGAGTCCTCCCACAGTCCCTCCCAGCTGGCCAACCTCCCATGTCCCTCCTTGGCCCCGATCATGCGTCGGTGGGGTCCCTTGGCCTGGCCTGCACCATCTCGCAATCCGGAACCTGATTTCGGCCCGATCCCGCAGGCCAGGCCGAGGGACCCCACTGGTGCACGAATTCCTGCACCAGGCCTCTAGTTTTACTATAAAACAGTAAGTAGGGATGAAATTTAAAATATCTTTTATACTAAGAGACAACTTGAAAAGATACTAATGGTTTATTTAAGCTTTTATGGCAAAATAAATTTACCTCATCTTATTCTCTCTCTGAATTGTGTACTTTTCTTGCTGAAGGTACCAATGCTGTTGAAACATCCATTGACCATCAGCAGTGTGAAGGCATTGTCTTAAGTTCTTTATCTCCTTTGACAGATTTGGTCCACACAGCCCTGTGATTAACATTATTATGACTTGGACTTTATAGATTAGGAGGTTTTAAAGGTGAAGGAATTTCCCCAGGTCACACAGCCTTGTGGGTGCCAGAGTTTGGACCCTGGCTCAGTGTTGCCTCTGGCTTCTCTTTCTCCCTCTGGGGATTGTTAGCTTTCCCTTGGATAGTTGAAGTGTTTGCTCCTACTCTTGTCAGCTGAAGTCATTGTTCTTACCCCCACTGTCCTCGGAGCTCTGCAGCACTCCCGTGGACAGCTCTTTCTAGTCGACATTCTCAAGCCTTTATACTTTGTAAGCACATTCTCCTTTTTCTGCTTATGGTGAGGCCTCGTGCTAAAAGCAACTGAGCGTGAGTAAGGATAACAGAGTATATACATTTTATTTTTAAAATTATTTTTATTCTTATTTTTTATTTAAAACACATGAAAGTTAAAAAAATTTAGGTGAGTAGCTCAAATTTCAAATCATTATACACTGTTGAAGAGCAGTGTGGCAGACTCCAGGTTACTAGTTAACCGTTCACTTAGCAAACATCTGCAGTGATGGCTAAGACTTGGTTCCCATCCGCTGGGGGCTTTCTTTGTCCCTGGAGCCAGTATTCCCAGGAGGAGAGAACTGCTGCGTGGGGATGACGTCGAAACCCATGCGTGCACGCGTGAAGGCCCACAGCCGAGGTTGGCTCGGGAAAACCTGTCGGCATCCTCACCGGGCATCCTCTCTCCAGGGCTCGCCAGGAGTGCCCAGACCTCTGACCCTCACCCCATCAGCACCCCCCACCTCTCACAGCAGGGGCCGGCTCTGTGAGCTGTAACTTGTGTGCAGACGAGGACACAGCTCAGTGAACAGACCCGACATCCGCAAGGGCCTGAGGAGGGGTGGGAACCCTCGGCTGACTCCAGGCTGCCCTGAGCATCTGGCTGCTCTCAGCATCTCCTCAGCCGCTTGCTTCCTGGGACCCAGCCACCAAGAAGGTGTGGCCAACATCAGTGACATGTTCAAGTCCATGAAGTGGCAGAAATGGGTCCTCCTAGAGTTCTGTGAGCTGCTTCCTATGACAGGGTTATAGTGAAGACTTGACCAGATCGGGCGTAGGAAGGCACTTTGGAGACTGGGAATGGCAATGTTGTCCTGGCAAGCATTGTTATTATTTAACCTCTTAAGTTACAATTCTATTAAGTTACAATTATTAATCTCTTACAAGCTGTTGTGAAAATTACCCAAATGACCTTTTTGGTGTTTTTTTTTATAAAGCATTCCCCAAATATTCCCTGTACCCAGGGTGAAAGAGGTGAAGGGATTGAGAACTACCTATTGGTAGTCACAGAACAGTCATGGGAATGTAAAGTGCAGCATAGGGAACGTAGTCACTCATATTGCAGAACATGTACCTCTTAGTGAAAGACAGGGCAGCTCCTCCTCTCGCGCTTTCCACTGCTGCATGATAGTCCAGAGGGGAGTCCGGGGCAGGAGCCAATTTGTGGAGGGAACAGGATGGGATGACTCCCTGTGCGTGGGACATTCTAGGGAACAGATGATCAAAACAATAGTACCAACGTTAGCCGTCATCATCAGCCCTCAGGCCTCAGACACACTGGCTGTTTCACATCTTGTTTCATAAGAAACGTTTCAGTGTGAATACTTTGTTCCATTTCATCGCCTCCTCATTCATTCAGGGAATAGCTACTGAGTGTCTACTATTTGGAGTCCCAGTGGGTTCTAGTGACAAAGTCTCTGCTCTGATACGGGATAATATGGGAATAAACAAATAAGCAAACAAGACCCTATCGGATAGTCCTAATGCTACCATGACAATGAGGCAGGGCGATGTTACAAAGAGATAGGGGAGCAGTTTGGATGGATGCTTATGGGAACTTTAGCTTCTCCCCTAGAAGGCTGGTTCTCCGGCTCAGGCCTCTGCTGAGGCTCTCGATCCCTGCAGGGCAATGAGCTGCCATGCCTGATCTGGTGAGGAGAAGGGAGTTGCTTCCCTTTGATGGCTGTGAATGAATCCCCAGTAAATAGGAGATGCTGACAACTTAAATATTATAACAGGAACAATGAAGACAGGATCCAACAAGCAAAATGCTTAAGCATGAATATGAATTATTAAAAAATTAAAAGGTGGGTCAAATTTCTTCTTAGCATCTGAATTTTATCATATTCATGCCTCTTAAATATTTAGTTCTCACTTATTTCCTAGAGGAGCAATTCTAATAGCCCTCAAAACTAATAGTCCTCCATTCATCCTAATAATAGATTTATTGTGATGTTAGTCTTTCCTTAAGGAGGCATTGCTGATTGAGCATTAGGATTATGACTATGTGTAACAATGCCAGATGCTATTTTTGCTTGTTTCTTTGTTTTCTGTCGTCCCCGCCTGGACTATAAGCTCCATAAGGGAGGGACTTTGTTTTGCTTGGTATCATTTGCTCTGCACATAGAGCAGTGCTTGATACAGAGTAGGAGCTCATAAACCCAGGTGAGAAGATAACTATAACATTGGGTTATGGGGCAGCTTTTGGAGGAAAGAGACTTGGATTTTGGAGGGGATGACTGGAGTTGAATTCCAGCCTTAGCATTCACTAGCTGTGTGAGTCTTGCAGAAAATTACTTAACCTTGTTTCCTCAGCTGTGAAATAGTTAGTAACTTGCAGGAAGGCAAACGAGCTCATGGATATGGAAGGCCGAGAACAGTGCCGGGGGCATTATAGTTGTTTGGTGATATAAGGGCAAAAATATGCAGATAAAAGTGTGACTGTGAGAAGGCTCCAAATAGTATATACAACCAGGAAAAGGCTAGGATTTAAACTAAAGAGGAGGGAATAAGAGTTATCATGTGGGAAGCAGCAGCAAAACTGATGAAAGACTGAATGCGAGAAATGAAAAAGGAAAACGAGTGAAGAAGGCCAACTCTGCCACGAATTTCTTCCCAAACCACTGGGAAGGGCTGTACAGAGATCTGCTCTTTACAACCCCCTCCGATTCTCGGGATCAAGAAGAAAAACAAACATAGAAGGCTCCACAAGGGATTCCTGTGAAGCAATTCAGTTAAATGAGTCAATTTAGGTAAATTAGGACAGATCAACTGTGTTCTGATAAAATATTGCTTCCTCATGCAATGGAATTCTTACTAGTAGCCTTTCAATTAAATGTGCATCGTCCATAGGAAGTCAACAAGGTTACCAAGGTTTCTTGTTAGGTAATTAGAAAAAATATAGCAACATACTTTAGAAAGTTGATATTTCATTATTTTAATTTGAGCTTTTTCCTGTCAAATAACACTATTATGTGATATAATTGTGATTTAGGCAGTCTTGCTTTTATTTATTTATTTAAAATATATTTTTATTGATTTCAGAGAGGAAGGAAGAGGGAGAGAGAGATGGAAACATCAATGATGAGAGAAAATCATTGATCGGCTGCCTCCTGCAAGCCCCCTACTGGGGATCAAGCCCACAACCTAGGCATGTGCCCTTGACTGGAATTGAACCTGGGGCCTTTCAGTTCGCAGGCCAATGCTCTATCCACTAAGCCAAACCAGCTAGGGCCTTGCTTTTATTTAAAAACAATTTTTTTATTTGATTTCAATGGATTTTTAAAGGAACCCACTATTGAAATAAATTCTATGCAAGTCAAAATCAAATACAAATAGTGAATATATTGCACTGATTGACAATGAAATTATTTGTAATTAAGGGATAATAGAGAATGTGAGTGTTGTAAAAACCATTAATGTAATGACTTGGTGTAGAAATGAGTAGTAAGTGAATCAGCGTTTTTTTGTTGTTGTTGTTGTTGTTTTTTTCCTTAACCACTACCAAAGTGGTTTGCTAAATAAGATTGGCTGTGGGTATCATCATTTTAAGATCAGCTACTCAGGGCCTTTGATTGAGTGTATATTACTTTATAAAAAACTAACCATTAATTGTTAAGTTAATTTTGCATTAAAAAAACACATAAATAAGAATTTTTAACTCCACATTACCTAATCTTAGGAGTAGAAAAAAACCCCAGAATTTATTATAGTTTCCAAATGAACATAAGGAAAAGTCTGCAAGAGACCCATCTTTCCTTCCTAACTCTAGTATCTAGAAACATTAGCAATGTGATCTGAATAGAGAAAGCCTCAGTTTAGTCTAGAAACTATTGAGTCCGTTTAAGAAAACTAAAGAAAAAGTCAATAACTAATCTCCTCAACTCCAAGCAGCACTTTTTTCATATTTTAATTTTTTCTCACATTGGGACATGTCATGTAATCAAAAAATATTCTGAAAATTTATTATTTAATTGTTATTAAATGTCGTCTTACTAGTAATGGTGTTTTAGAATTGAGGCTCTAATAAGAATATTTCTGTTTCACCAGAAATACATTGCATTAAGAGGCTGTCTTGGTCTTCAGATCTATTTCTAAGCCTTCCTTCCCACTGCACAACTTGAAGTAACTGTTAAAGAGAAGACACACAAATTGAGTAATGATGTCTGCATAAACGATGATGAATTATAGTCTTTGAATCTTTTTACAAGTTCTTGTGTGGCATCCCTGACTTTTAATTTCTATTAGATTCACTAGTAAATTCTCAGAGAAGAAAAATAGACTTTTCCCTCTTTTCTCTACCCACGTTAGATGGAGTAGCAATAATAAATGAGTCCATTTCCAAAAGTCCCCTCCCTTTTCCCCACAGAGAAACGACTCTGATTGGTACACAGCATGTAGCCGGCTTATGAAAACGGAGTGCCCCTGGTGGGAATGTACATAAACATACCACTAGAATCACATGTTTCAAAGACAGTGGAACATTCTAGGAAAAAAATAATATTTGCTATAAGTGTTGAGGCAGGAGGGATGATAGAAAATTTATTTACACAATGGCTTGAATATAAAAAAATTGAAGTCAAGAGTCTTAAAGAATAATTCTCTTTTATATCTGTTGGCTATGAGCATGTTCTCGGCTAAATTTGTTGAACTGTTCTGCCCAGAATCAAGCTTTTCAATCTTTGTCATATGCAATTATGAATCTCAGCCTTTGTATTTAATTTTTCTCTATCAGTACTATGTACCCTTTTTATCCCTTCTGCCAATCCAGACCTTATTTATATATCTTTCAACCATCAAAAATGAGTTATTCCTCTTCCTTACATCTTCCCTAATTGTTCACCCTACATTAAATTTTTGTTTCTTTGAATTCCATCAGCATTTGCTGTGCTATTAACCACTCTGGTGTAGTGGTTGTCATGCGATGGAGGGCCTATGTATCAGTCTACTTCTATTACTGTGTCCTACTGCAGATCACTTCTTATCTGTCTGCCTGCTGCCTTTTTATCTATCCATCTGTCCATCTATCTATCCATCCGTTCATCTGTCCATCCATCCATCCATCCATCCATCCATCCATCCATCCATCCATTCTTACCTATCTACATACCTATCTATGACAGCCTTAGTTTTTTAATTTATAACAAGATAATATGTATTATATTATTAAGATTATATTTTGTAATCTGACAGTGCTTTGGAAAAAATTTGAAAAGCATTACACAGATATAAAGCATTACTATGTATGTCTATACCAAGTATTTTGAGACTTATTTTTAAAGTTATACACTTATTATTTTATGATTTACTAAGTGTAGGTTCTGATTTCCTAAGGAAATTTGCTATTAGGAAAATATCATTTAAAATTTTTTTCTATTACAGTTCACATTCTTTTTTTTTCTTTTGTGAAACTCACACTGTCTTGAGCATAGTATAATCCACCAAAATACGATTTTCCGCCCTATCTTGTATTTTTCAAATGATCTCTCAATATCCAGTATTTTCTTTGGCTAGGTGAGGTGAATGAGCCTTCTGGCCATCTCATTGCTTCAAAAGTGGTTCATCATCAAGTACATAAGTTCCAAAGCTGGTGACCCCTAAAGAAAATAATCTACACTAATAAAAGAGAAACATGGTAATTGGTGTACGACCGCTACCCTTCCCATTGGCTAATCAGCATATCCTTATGCAAATTAACTGTCAGCCAAGATGGCGGCCGGCAGCCAGGCAGCTGGAAGCGAACATGAGGCTTGCTTGCTCCAGTGACTGCAGACTCCAACGTTCCCCGCCTGACTTGCCGGCCTCTGAGCTACAACTCTAAGAAACTATGTTGCAAATATAGAAGCTAAACAAAACCCCAGAAACCAGCTTTCAGCCAGCCGGGATCTCAGAGCTAGAGTTATACATTGTTTCGATTATAGCAGCGGAAACCTCAGAGCTAGAGCCAGAGCTAAAGCTGGCCCAGAATAAAAAAAAAAAAAAAAAGAAAACAAGGAGCGGTTGGGAGCTTCAGTCAATTGCCAGCCTGAAAGCAGCCCTCAGCTCCTCTCCCAGACTGGCCAGGCACCCCAGTGGGGACCTCCACCCTGATCCAGGACACCCTTCAGGGCAAACCAGCTGGCCCCCAGGCTTCTATCCTATATAGTAAAAGGGTAATATGCCTCCTAGCACTGGAATCAGCGGAGCCGCGAGGGCTCCTGGCACCGATCAGCGTGACGGGGGAGGCGCCCAAAACCCCCTGATCGCCCTTGCGGTTCTGTTTTGTGACAGGGTGCGGGGGCCCCAACCACCCCCCCCCCCCCCACAAGCGTGTTTTTTTGGGTTTAAGGGAAGGAGCCTGCACATCCCCCCCCCCGCCCCCCCCCTTGAGGGGTAGTTAGGGGGGACCCCCCCCCCCCCCC
>NW_005871397.1:271423-296766 GCF_000147115.1 Myotis lucifugus | reverse complement strand
AACCCCCCTGATGGGCCCTGCTCTGTGCATGACAGGGGCGCAGTGCCCCAACCCCCTGATTGGCCCTGCTCTGTGCGTCACAGGGGGTGGCGCCACAACCTTCCCATCGACCCTGCCTTGAGTGTGATAGGGGGCGGTGCCCCAACCCCCCAATCAGCCCTACCCTGAGCGTGACTGAGGGTGGCATCGCAACCTCCCAATCCGCCCTGCTCTGTGCATGACAGGGGGCGGCGCCCCAACTCCCCAATCAGCCCTGCTCTGAGCCCGACCAGGGGCTGCACCTAGGGATTGGGCCTGCCCTCTGCCACCCAGGAGCAGGCCTAAGCCAGCAGGTCGTTATCTCCCGAGGGGTCCCAGACTGCGAGAGGGCACAGGCCGGGCTGAGGGACCCCCCCCTTCCCCCCCCAAGTGCACAAATTTTTGTGCACTGGGCCTCTAGTGTAATATAAAAGAAATTATAGCATTTGCTCAGTATACATGGGTATAATACCTGTGAATATAAATATAGACCTTGTGATATATTTTTATATACTTTTTAGCCTCTTTTTCATTGGCCATTAGGAATTATCTTCTCTAATAATTTTTTGACTCCAAACAGAGGTTACTCAGAAGGCATAGGTTTGAAGATCTGGAATTTCCACATAATAGCTGTGCACTGTGGGGCAGATATCTTAGTCTCTCTGAAATTGTTCCCTCATGTATAATATAGATGTGATGTCACTTAACTGGGTTGTGAAAATGGGACAACTGTGAATGAGAGAATTTGAGTAATTGTTTTGATGCCTGGCACAAGGTTTGTTTTCAACAAATGTTTTCTTAACACTGAAGTTTCCATAAATGATTTCATGTTTTTGATGGAGAAAATTTCGTTCTCAACTCTTATAAGCAAGCATCTCTGCTTGTAAAACCATGCATACAATTGTGCCATTTTGAAATCTCCCATCTACACGTTCTCCCCATCTATAATCCCTCCCACACTGAATTGTGTTTTAACTTCCATTACTAAGTGACTTGCATGTCATATTTATAAAACTTGCCTAGAACTCTCTACCTCAGCACTCATGCAAAGCAGAACTCATGTATGTATGTGTCTGTGTTCCGTCTGCGTATTTTAATTTGGATTTTTCTTTGTCTCTTTCCTTTCTTTCCCATTTTGTACTTTTATTTTGACAAGGTCCAAAAAAAGTGTTGTCTACTTTGTTTTTTGCCATGTCTATACTAGAGTCTAGCATACAGAGAAGTTCTGCATGTCACTGGTTCCCTTTCAAAGTGGAAATCATATTGTGATCATGCCCCACTGAGCTCAGTGTATTTTGGGTGATCAATAAATATATATCAATGAGGATTTGTGTCTTTCCATTAAGTGTAGGACTCTTTGAGCTAATGGTTACACTCTGGTCATTTGGAGGAATGACTTTCTGTAGGGCTTGGGTGGTTTTCAGAGAGTTTTGTAAGAGATGTGAGACTAGGCAGTGTGCCTAGAAGTAGACTAGAGAAGAGGATGAGAGATGTTTCAGGTGATCTATCTGAATGAATGAAGCAGAAAAGGGGGTTGGGAATCCTGCGATAGGGTAGGTTTATTCTGTATTTTAGATCAAAGGTTAGTCTGGCCATTTTATCCAGAGATGCAGCCTTATATTTTTTAAACATTATCTTTATTAAAATGAAGTGAAACGTAGGCTTAGAAAGATTTTTCTCTCCATTTCTTTGACTAGAAATTGTACAGTGATCAGAAGAGATGTTCCCTTTCTTGTTGAACTTCTTTCTGTTCTTGCTACAGGCAACATAATTAAAATTTATATTTCTACTTCATTTTCAAAGCCTGAAGATTCTTTTTAAGAGTAGCCTACTTAACCAATAACCAAAGTTTCAATTAATTTTTATAAAATAATGAAACTATATAAATCAAGAAGAGAATACACAAAAACATTAAAAAGAAAAATATAACTGTCTCCTATTAATATTTTGATTTATATCAGACCAACCATGCAAATTTATGGAATGAGGGGGAAGGAAAGGATGTGCAGGTGGCAGTGCCCAGGAGGAAAGACAGCCATGAGAAAATGAAAGCAGAGGCTCTGGGCTGACCCTGGACTGTCAACATAGTCAGGATTGGGAATCCTTGTATAATCACGTGTTTTTAAAAACAGAATCATAGTATACAAATTGTTTTGTGACTTGTTATTTTTATGTGTTATATTATAAGCACCATTCCATGCGATTAAATAATCTTTTAAAGCATCTTTCATATATCTAAGTTAAGTGATCTGTTGTGTGTTCCATAATATTTTAAACCAATCCCCTTCATTGAATGCTGAGGTGATTTATATCTTTTAAAAAATTGAAAACTATATAATGATGAAGATTCCTGTAGGTAAATCCATGTTCAAAATCACAATTATTTCCTTATGGTAAATTTTTTAGAAATGCTATTACAGTGTCAAATGATATGCACATTTAAAAGACTTATCCATATTGCCCTGCCCAGCTGTGATCCAGAACAATGATTGCCCATTTCTATGCCCACCAGCTACATGTGAGTGTATGTTTTCCACACATTTGCCCAGGACACAGATGCTCTTCCTCTGTGAATATAAGTAGCTTGATTTCATTGTCACACATCTGCATGTGCGTGCATCCCCCAGTCTTATATGTATGTATATATACGTCTATGATCATTCTTACTTATAGAATATATTTTATCTTATGAACACATTAACCTTTCATATCAAACAAGTTTGTAAACGTGTAATTCTGATGTGCCTGCTCCTAAATGTAATTATCTTGACTTCCCAGGTGCCTGCATGAACATCACCCACAGCCAATGTCAGATGCTGCCCTACCACACCACGCTAACACCTCTCTTCTCAATTGTCAAAAACATGGAAATGGAGAAGTTCCTGAAATTCTTCATGTACCTCCACCGCCTCAGTTGCTATCAACATATCATGCTTTTTGGCTGTAGCCTTGCCTTCCCCGAGTGCGTCGGTGATGGTGATGACAGGTATTTTGGAAACAAAATCTCATTCAGTGGTAAGAGTCACTTGTGGCAGAGGTGTCTGAGAGCAACACAATTCTCCCAAGTTATCACATTGTTGTTGTTGTTGTTGTTGTTGTTGTTAAAGGAGAAAAAAAATAACTCACACCAATCATAGCCAATTGCACATCTTTTAAACAAGAAATGTTTTGAAAACCTGGAATAATTTTATCTATGAGAAGAAATTATTCAGTATGTTAGATTGATGCTATCAGCTGGGATACTCAATAGCTATGTCAGTGAGGGTCTGGTAGAAGACAGACAGTATCCTTAAATGGGTGCTGGAAAAGAGTTTATTGAAGGGACTATTTATGAAGGTGTGGTTAGGCTTAAGAGAATAAATAAGTGATGGGGGGCACCAGGTCCCACAATAGGGGGGACGGGGGGACAGCACCTGGAGAGAGTTACAGGTATGGGGGCGGGTCTCCTGACAGGCCAAGTGGTGCGACCCCAACCAGAGGACCATGGCCACAGCCAGCCCTTCAGGGCCGCAGGAAGAGAGAAGGAATAAATACCCTGACCTCACTCTCCTCGTGCCCTTCCGTCTACCGGGCCTCCCACCAACTGAACTCACCAGCAACCATTGGGCAAGGGCATGCAATTAATGGGAACTCAATAGATAAGACTAAACATCTCATCCAGATATCATCAGCTCAAAAGTTCCATATCTCACCGTCTAAATCAGGTCTGAATGAGATGCGGGGTGGTTTTCATGGTCAACACTGGAACTCAGACCAGGGCCGGGAGTGGGGAGGGTAGATACAGAAGGACAGAGACTGCCAGCACAATATCAACTAGGATTAGAAATGATTTCCAATAAGGGTATATCAATGAAGAGTATGTCAAGGGATGTTTGAATACTAAGTATACATTTCTAAAGCATGTGTTAAAATAATAATCACAATTATTATCTGAATTGAAATGTTAGGAAGTTTTCAGAATAGTAATGTTAGAATGAATTGAGTTTTCAAGTGCAAATAGATTGCAAATTAGTGTATAAAATACACTTTCAATAGGCAAAGCCATTTTTTAATTGAACTGGAAAAAGCCTGCATGGCCATAGAATAGAAACTCGGTAGAATAGAAACAGTAGGTTCCGAACCGTAAGAACCATTAGCAGACACAGCATTCAGGAAAGTGTTGACGGGAAGAACCATCTGCAGAGGGTGTCTTCAGGGTAAAGAGTGAGAAGCTCTGTAAGGTCTTTCCCAGGAGTGAAAGCACACATGGGAGTAAGGAGGCCCCTTATGTTCCTAGAAGGGACTATTTATGAAGGTGTGATTAGGCTTAAGAGAACATCGATTGGTTGCCTCCTGTACACAGTGTCTCTAGTATTGGTCTCCTAGAGCTGCCTGAACAAATTACTTCAGCTGGGTGGCTTCAACAACAGACATTCATTCTCTCACTTTTCTAGAAGCTAAAAGTCCAAGATCTGGCAGAGCCATGTCCCCTCCAGGGGTTGGTGGAGGGTGTCGGCTGGTGTGTGTGTGCGTGCGTGTGTGCGTGTGTGTGTGTGTGTGTGTGTGTGTGTGTGTGTGTGTGTGTCCTTCCCTTGCCAGCTTCTGGTGGTTTCAGGCCTTCCTTGACTTGCGGCCATGTCGCTCCAGTCTCTCCCTTCATCTTCACATGGCCTTCCTTCTCTTCTGTGTTTGAGTCTTCAGTTCTGTCTCTCACGAGGGCACTTGTCATTGGATGGAGGGCCCAGTTTGACAACCTAATATGAACTCATCTTCTCAAGGTCCTTAACTTAATCACACCTGCAATGACCCTTTTTCCAAATAGGTCACATTCAATGTTCCAGAGGTTGGACATGGGCATATCTCTTGGGGCCACCATTGACCACACAGTGGCTGAGAAAGCAGGCTATGGAGGCACATGCCTCAGCCTTTTCATCTATAACATGGGAGAATAGTTGTATTTATTTTACAAAGTTCACGTGAACTTTAAATGACAGAGTTTGAAATAGTGCCTGGCTTTTAGAAATATTTCAATAGATGTCAGCAGTACTTACCAAATAGTGGATTGAAAAGAAGGGGAAGTACTGATGAAATTGAGAGCACAAAAATTATTTATAACACATGCTAAGTATTGAAGGACTGGGGCCGGGTGGGGGGGATGTAGACTACTATATGAATTAAAAGAAAATTACGTAGAGTACTCTGGGCTGCTGGAGCTGAATTCTAGTTCCATTTCTCCTTCATTTCAAACAATTTCATTTGTATCTTTTTGCTTTATCTTCCTCTGGACTCATGTGTGGGCATAAACAGGACAATGAAAGAGAATGCATTTGGCTTCCAGGAGACTCTTATTTCATTTCGATCATCCTTATTGTAATTCAGTTTCTGCTCTTAATCAAATTAGTTGCAAAATGCTCATTAAGCTGCTCACAGTCTTTCGGGCGTTCTTAGGTAAGATTTGTTTGCCTCCTGACCTGGTTTGTCCTGAGAAATGCTCTCATGCGAGAGTTTTCCATTTTGTGTTACAATGGATGATAATTTATAGTCAGTTTTCAGGTATCCTTTGGGGACTTATACTATTTTTTATTATATTTATCATCATATTTAATTTTATAATTACACTTTTAGGTCATTGCTTCCTACTATCATTTATGATGTCCATAGGACCTGCAAGCTAAGTTTAATAAGCAAAATAAGTTTGAGAAAAGTAAAACAGATTATGGAAAATAATTCTAACATATTTTTCTTATATTACATTATTGGACATACATTTACACTAATTTTTATTTTTCTCTGCTTTTCAAATAACAGAGAATTTCTTATATTCTATCCTAGAGAAAATAGCTACTTGATAACATTTAAAATTTAAGTTAAAAAGATATAGTGGGATGTATAATGATAGAGTTTTTAACTTGATTCCTTTGAGACCTCAGATACTCATTAAAACTACATTACATAATGAACTTGAACAGTGTCTATTTCATTTTATTTTTTAAAATATATTTTTATTGATTTCAGAGGAAGGGACAGGGAGAGAGAGAAACATCAATGATGAGAGAAAATCATTGATTGGCTTCCTCCTGCAGGTTCTCTACTGGGGATTGAGCCCGCAACCTGGGCATGTGCCCTGACTGGGAATCGAACCATGACCGACACTCAACCACTGAGCCATGCCAGTTGGGCAAACAGTGTCTATTTTAGACTAGGTTGCATTTAATAAGTGTGTGTGTGTGTGTTTCATGTACTATATAACCCAGGCTAATTGAAGTGGAATATAATTTATATAGATTCAGTGAAATATACCTCAAAATACAGGATTTAGCTGATAAGTCACTTGGGTAACACTAAAAATATGTGGGTTAGAAGAAATAGGGTAGAAATGTCAGCAGGCAGCGAGGGAGAAATTCACAATTCCTGGTCCAGGAGAACAAAAGTTTCTAGATGACTGGACACACAAGTCTCTGCATTTGAAAGAGGAAGCAGGCATTGCAGCCCCTTGCTTTTGATGTGTAACCAACACCCTCTCCCACCTTGTTAATAACAGGCCCATAACTTGGTCAAAGCTTGGAGAGGGTTAATTTGGCCTGGAAGGTCCAGCCTGGGCTTTGCTTCTCGAGGACACACGGGAGACCTGCTGCCTGCCGTCACCCGACTCACGTCTAACACTTTGCAGAGAAACTGCCCATGAAACGAGGCCTTAGCATTGAACACTTGATGTTTCGCTATTGACTTCCCCCTCAGGGGCGTTGCTTTGCCACTAGGTCCTTAGCAGAAATTCTTAATATCTGTGGAAAGAAATAAAAAATTTGTATATAACCAGATGACTAGAAGTTAAAGGTTGTATCTCTGTACTGTACTCAATCCATGTAGGATTGTTATCAGGATTAAAAGCCTTTCTTCAAATGATCTTTTTCAAAAGCATTCTACTTTTCCCCAAGTAAGGATGCTCACTGGAGTTTAGAGAATTTATCTGGCAACTGCAGAGAATGCACTTGAAAGACTGGGGGCAGGTGAGACCTGATTCAAACTATAGCTCCACTCGTTGTCAATTATAGGACCTTGGGAACTTTCGTTAGCCTTGCTGACCATCGGTTTCCTCATCTCTGTAATGATACTGATCATACCCACTTCATAGAGTTTGTGTTCATTAGACAATGATTTACATAACACGCTCGAACATGGTCTACACCAGTGATGGCGAACCTTTTGAGCTCGGCGTGTCAGCATTTTGAAAAACCCTAACTTAACTCTGGTGCCATGTCACATGTAGAAATTTTTTGATATTTGCAACCATAGTAAAACAAAGATTTATATTTTTGATATTTATTTTATATATTTAAATGCCATTTAACAAAGAAAAATCAATCCAAAAAATGAGTTCGCGTGTCACCTCTGACACGTGTGTCATAGGTTCGCCATCGCTGGTCTACACTATCTGGCACACAGTAACTTCTCCATAAATAATAAGCACTGTTATTGGTGGAGTACTCAAAGATGGTATGTGAGTTTCTGGGAGGGTATAAACTTCATCGGCTCTTTCAGAGATGCAAGATTTTCATATTTTTCTCACACTTCCCACCTACTAATTGATTTTCTACTTAGGTGCCAAAGCGATAATTCAAAAATGCAAATTAGCCCTGGGCAGTGTGGCTCAGTTGGTTGGAGCATCATCCCATATACCGAAAGGCACATACCCAGGTTGTGGGTTTGATCCCCAGTCAGGGTGTGTACAGGAGGCAACTGACTGATGGTTATGTGTTTCTCTCTCTCTCCCTCGCCCTTCCTCTCTCTCTCTCAAATCAATAAAAACACCATCTTGGGTAAGGATTAACCCCCCCCCCCCACACACACACACAAAAAAAAAATTACATGATGCCATTCCCCTGCCTCTACTCATTCTAGGGCTTTAAATTAGACACAGGTTACAAGCTAACCTCCTTGCCATGGCTTGGAAGCCTTCCTTGTTCCTCTAGTGTCATCAGCCTTGCCCTAGCTGCACTGACCTTTCTACTTCTCAAAAATGCCAACTTCTTTCTCATTTCAATTGTACATGTTGTTTCCTTTGCCTTTAGGGATCTATCCCCTCACACTAAGCCCTCTGCTCAACAGACAGCCCTGCAGAGAAACCTTCTATGACCACCCTCGGTGGTCCTCCTGTTATCTTTCACTGAAGCCTGACTGTGTCCATTTTTGCTTCTGTGTATGTCATCTCTCTTAACAATCTCCACAGTTTCAGAGAACTTGACTTTGTACATCGTTCTATCCTCAGTGTTCAGAACAGTGCCCAACATGTAGTAGGTGCTCAGTAAATTTTTGTAGGAATGGATGAATAAATAAATAACTCTTCAGTTAGGGAGGCCTTCTAAATGTTTAGGTAAATGGGAGTTCAAAACATATCGACTATAGTTGTACATGGCTTAGTTTAATTGATATGCTCCTGAAAGTTCATGTATAAATCAAATGTTCTACATATAAAATTAATTACAATCTTAAATGGAGTTACATGATATTCCCAGAAATGATTTAGCTTCTTTGTGAGTGAGCTTCAGTTGGCAGAACAGCCAGCTAAAATATAGGAACTTGCTCTTTTTAAGCTATCAAAATCCTGCATCTAATAGATGAGGAAGCACTACATTGTTCCTGAGGATTGGCTTGGGGATCAGCACTCTCTTTCTAATATTGACTACTACACACTCAGTTAAAAAGACGTTAGGTCAACAGTAGTTGGAAATCTTAGACTTAAGGTTTAGATAAAGAGCAGAAACACAACTATTATAAAATGTCTAGAGAATAATGGCCAGGATCACAATTCAAAATCTGTTCCTGTGAAGAATGGCTGAGGGGCCTGGAGTTGTAAAGCCCGGGATGCACCATGGCTGTCCTTGGGTTTCTGGGCCATGGCCTGGAAGAGGGGGCACACCTTCTCTGTATGCTCCCACAGGGCAAAGATAGAACCAATCATTGAAACTCACCGAGAAATAAATTCTCATTCAACTAAAGTAAGAACTTATGGATACTAAATTTGTCTACATATGTAATTGTCTCAGGAAATGATGAGTTATTATCACTGGAGGTATTTAAAACGACTGATGAGAACTTACTGGAGACATTTCAGCAAGGAATCCAGCTTATTTCAGTAAATTAATTTTCTGTTCAACTCAGGGCCAGTCCATTCATGATGGCCCATGGCACTTGATTGAGGAGTTCTAAAAACTTACGGGGAAAAAAGATTAGCCCTGGCCAGTGTGGCTCAGTTGGTTAGAACATTGTTCCCTGCACTGAGGAGTCTCGGGTTTGATTCCTGGTCAGGGCACATACCCAGGTTGCAGGTCTGGTGGTCGTGGTGTGTGTGAGAGGCAACTGATCTCTCTTTCTCTCTCTCTCTCTCTCTCTCTCTCTCTCTCTCTCTCTCTCTCTCTCCCTCCCTCCCTCTTTCCTACCCTCCCTCCCTTTCCCTTCTTCTTTCTCTAGAATCAATGAAAAACGTCCTTGGGTGATGACTTTAAAAAAAGATTAAATTTGCCATCCCTTTTCTGAAGGATACTTTATATTTGCATTGGGAAAAATAGTGAGAGAATCCAGTGGGGCTTTGTGGCGGGTTGTGTTGACACCCATGGAGAGAACTAGTATTTAGTAACGACAGATGGTCACCTAGCTGCCTCCAGAAAGGATGGGCTGCATTTACGGCAGGACTTCTGTTTTGCCACGTGGGGTTTGCTGATTGAGACCGTGCCGCCCAAAGCCCTCTTTCTCTCTATTTGACTCTCAGGTTCTTTCCTAAATAAATGTGAAGTGTTCAGAGTGTATCCTGTTGGGGAGGTGAATCTGCTCGGAACACATGCGAGTCTCAGGCACCTTGCCTGGTGCTCAGAGTTCAACAATTCATGGTGGAAAATAGAACTTCAGATCTGTCAGATCTGTCCCCTGTCACCCTGTTTCTCACACCTAAGTCTGTGAGTTTTGATTTTAAAATTCTGATAATAAATCAAGATTGTAATTCTGCTATGTTACTATCTTCCATTTGCCTTAGTTCATCTTTTAAGCTTTTGCTTTTGCTAATCTCCTGGTAGGTAACTCAGAGTCCTAGGCATATTTTTGTTTCAGCCACTAGAGAAGAATAGATATGTTAAAAGAAACAAGAGAGATTTAGAATTGCCTTTGGGAAGGCACAATTTGTTCATTTCCTATCAATGCCCTAGTCACCCTTTCAGAAGCGGCGGAGTTTCCTAGAAAAAGGATCCTGCACTCCAGCTCTCATTACTTAAAGTTACTGTAGAAGTTTCCCGTCATTTCAAACACATAATTGATTCGGTGTTCCTGTTGCGACTCCACCACATTACTAAGGATGCCCATAATATGAGATGGCCTCTAGCTGAATAGTCCAAATGGGCGTCTAAGTTGTTATTAGAATGAATTTTCAAAGCTTTGTTCTATGAGAATTATAAAGCCTCTCCCTCACCGTCCAATTTATCCTCAGAATTTCTACTGCTGCATATTGTTATATTGCCACACTACTTTTGAATTGAATTTTACTGATAATGTTTTAGTAAAAAAGTAACAAAATTGCCTTCCTGTAATGTAATTTAGAAGGCTTACTGTGTTCTTAAATATGTTATTTTATAAGACAGCATGTACCAATCTCCCATGTAAATGCAGCCCTGAAATCATCTAAAAAGCACTTGGAAAATATAATTTGATTTAAAACATTTCTTTGAAGAATTCAGGAATTATATAAAGTCAGCATAAGCTTTTTTATTACTTTTTTCTAAATGGAGAATAATTACATACTGTTACTTTCTTTTACTAAAGATTTTATCTCTGTCCCAAGAACTCTATGGTGTCAAAAATAAATGCAAACATTATAGCATTGCATTTTTATAATCATAATTTTTAAAAAATTATATACATCAGTAGGCAAAGAAAAAAGACATGCTTTGTTGCTATTACCAACTAACTATTCTGAAAGTCATTTGTGGCTTACTTCCCTGATTTTACCTGCTGACCTAGAAATAGCAGTCTTTATTATTATTATTATTATTATTTATTTTTTTAAATCCTCACCAGAGGGTATGTTTATTGATGAGAGAGAGAGAGAGTGAGAGAGAGAAACATCAATGTGAAAGAGAAACATCGATTGGTTGCCTCCTGTACACACCCCACAGGGGATTGAACCCACAGCCTTCTGTTGTACAGGACGATGCTCCAACCAACTGAGCCACCCGGCTGGGGCACCAGCAGTCCTTTCAGCCACACCAGTGCTGGACACCCGGCTGTTCAGGTGCTCAGTTGTATCACAGTTTCTTTTTCAACCTCATTCAACCTCCAGCAACACAAGTTGAAAATGCTTTTTGGCATTTTATATAAAATATCAATGATAAGTAAGGTTCCATTTTATGAGCCAAAAATGGCTCCATGTGGGGGTAATAGAGTCAGATAACTCCTGGAACTTTTATTTTACAAAGATGTAAAGCTAGAGAATCAGGCCATGAGGCTCAAGTCTTTCTGAAATGCCTTGTCATATCACTGACAGTTTCTCAAGCACACGTATTTCATCGAGCTCAGTGAATTAGTATGTTGACTTTTCACCTCAATAATTCCTTGGTATTATGTGGATGTGGCTAGAATTTAAATTTAATACTTGTGATTCAATTCATTCAAAGATCTGTACTGAAGGCATCCTTTCATGATGTACAAAAATCAAAACAGCTGCAAAAATAATTTAACAATAGCAAGTTTCTTTGGTGATTTGTTAATCCTCTATCCCATGGGCCCTGGTAAGTATGCCAAGTATTAATGAGAATCAGGTTCATGTTGGTTAGAAGGGTGTAGAATTTATATTCTCTTTCAAGGGTGGTTGTGTGGTTTTACATTATTCACACCCATCTTAATTTAAGCTGTGTTTATCTGTTGGTATTTCCTCGAGTTTCTGTTTTAAGGGTGACACCCTGCTCTTGGCCTCTAAGTGAGACATTTAATTGTAGGGCTTTCACCCATAGCAATTTTACTGACATTTTTCTCTGACATGGGAATTATTTCAAGACTGAACAGCATGTGTAGAATTTGCTGACACGCAGGGAGGGATCAGGTGAGCAGGGACGCGTGAGCTCCTGTACAGACCGATTAAGTTGGGAGTCGGTAGTGGGCTCTGCTCCCAACTTTGCTACGGATAGCTTTGTTCTAAGCAGGCCACCACATTATCCTTGGACTGTAATTCATTCATTTCTCCAATAAATATTTGTGGAGTGCTGACTGCACATACTAGGGATACAGCAGCAAACAAAACAGACAAGAATCCTTGGCTAATGGAGCTTATACCATATTGGAAAGAGATAGACAATAAGCAAATCAATAGATAGCAAATAAATAAATAAAGTAGATCAGATAGTGATAAGGGCAATGGAAAATATCCAGCAGGAAAGCTTTGGGAGAATGGGGTATGGTGGCAAGAGATGCAATTTTAAGCAGAGTGTTGTTCAGGAAAACCTCACTAAGTAGATTACATTTGACCCATCTGGACATAGGGATGTAGGAGGTGAGGGAGACCCGGATATTCTGAATGTTCTGTGGTAACTGACGTAGGTGGGGAAGACGGCCTGATGGAGTCAGTCCTGCAAGTAGATGCAGATGCTGTTGGCAAGGATGTGAGTGTTGGGGCGTAGACATAGGGAGGGTAGAGGGTCTTGCCAGGCATATGTAGAGTTTGGGAGCGAACTACCTCTCAGCTTCTGACATCAGCTCATTCAACAAGGATATCAGAAAGTTATCAGTTTATTTATTCTCTTATCAAGCACATATTAGCACCTACAATGTGTCAGGCACATAGTTTGATGCGGGAGATGTAGAGATGAAGAGCACACAGTTCTGCCTTTGAGAGATTCCCTAATAATAGGGAACCAGACACGAAAACATTGAAATGGCTGGACAATGTGAACAGCTTACAAGGTGTGGGGGTAACGCAGAGAGGAAGGAAGAACTCTTTTCATCTGGCATTGTTAGAAATGGCTGCTTCCAGAGAGGTGGTAACAGCTACACTGGGTTTTAGAGGACGAATAGAAGTTTGCTGTGTGGAAAAGGTGGGAAAAGAAGGCATTTTAGGTAGAGTAACAGCCTAGATCTATTATATATTAGGGAAACTAGTTTAATTTTGCCAGAACATAAAATGGGGCGAGAACAATTGGATTCGAAGATGTAAAATTAGCAGGACTTCATGATTAATTACACATAAATGGTGGGGTTGAGGGTGAGGCAAAGGTTTGGGGACTTGAGGACTTGGGTTGATGGTATTACCACCAACAAAATTAGGCATGTCAGAGGAGTGGTGGTTGTGGTGGTGCTGGGAGATAATGAGTTAATATTGTCTCGATCCGGTTCAAGAAGTGCAAGACAGTAATTTCTTTTCAGTGGAGATAAAAACAGCTTTCCTTCTGTAGGAGGTGCCATGATTTATACATTCGTGCCAGTGGTACACTGGTAAACTGGCTCCCTGAAGACAAAACAAAACAAAACAAAACTGTCGTTTGTAGCATTTACTGATTTCTGTGGTGGATTTCACAGAAAAGATTTCAAGCTAACAAGGGTTTAACAATTTATAGCACACCACTACATCTTATCCCTTTACCAGTATTTGCTGAGCTCCCGCTAGGTGTGATGCATGCAGCATTACTTCTCCATATCCATTTTCCACCTTCCTCCATCTGACAGGTTCTCAATGGCTACTGTTTTTGCTTTCTGTGGGGCTCAGCCCATGCGAACCACCAACAGGACATCAGAGTGTAAGCAGAGAGTCAGGTTGGGTAGTGATCCCCTAGTTTCTTCGTGGCCAGATTACCCCGGTTGCTTGCATCCCACTTGAGAGGCTATGGCTCCTCTCTGGCAGCCTTTCCCATGTAGCTCTCTGTGTGTCCCACTAACTGCCCGTCCCCTTTGTCCCTTAAGTCTGGGATGCTAACAGCAACCCGTCCCAGCATACTGCACTAACCCTGCCAGCGCCTTCATAGGCGGCCCTTTCATGGAGGGCTCTGTAGTGGTCCTAATCCAGCAGGTCATTTCTTTCCTGCTGGAGCCATGGCTATTACAAATGAAAAATAATGTATAGTCCTGGTTTTTAAAGAGTTTCAGACCAAGGTGACCCCCAAATACCCTGACTTCTCGCATTATTTTTCTTCAGATGTGAGACAGTGACATATTCAAACATTCCCTTGAACACTTTTCTATCTCCGTGTCTAGGGAACCTCTTTCCTACCACTCTTCTACCCCATCTTATGAGGTGTCTTCAGACCATCGGAATGTGCTGATGCGGAAAGCTGGTGTTGTTGGTCCACCCCAGAGCAAACAGGCCATCTGTTGCTTGTTTGTGTTCCCCAGCAGCGGTGATGAATGCATGTTCCTGTGTCATTCGCGGATGTATGTTCCTGTGTTATCTGTGGCTCATGTTTGTGAAGAGTGGCCAGCGAGGTGAAGCATTTTGGAGCACTGGGCTGGAGTCACAGTAACCGGCTATGTGATCTCCTTTCTGGGTTTCAGATTCCTCACAATGTAAATGGAAAAAACAAAATAAATTATCTTTCAAGACCCTTCCAGCATTAACGTTCTCCCCAAGACTAAGGACTGCAGCTCTAGGAGCTCCCTGTGACCATGACTTTGTAAGCATTGCTCACCGAACAGCTCAGCCTCACAAAGACAGATTCAGGAATATATTTTTAAAAAATGATTGTGTGAATGTCATCGATGAATAGTGCACCTAACTCAAAAGTATGCCTCTGACCAAGCGAGATACCAAAGAAAAGTGCATCAGTTACCCACGGCTGGAAAGCACATTACCACACATTTAGCAGCTGAAAGTAGCACACAAGTATTATCTCATAGTTCCTGTGGATCTGGAATTGGTCCTCTGCTTCAGTGTCTGTCATATGGGTACAGTCAAGGTGTTAGCTAGGGTTGGGGTCTCATTTGAAGGGTCGACTGGGGAAAGATCCACTTTCACGTGATTGTTGGAAGAATTTCAGTTCCAAAGGGCTGTTGGACTGAGGGCCTTAGTTTCTAGCTGGCTATTGGCCGGAGGCTACTCTCAACTCCTTGTTACGCGGCCTCCCCAATATGGCAGTGTGCTTCTTCAAAGCGAATAAGGGAGAGAGTCTCTAGCAATAGAGAAGTCACCTCTTATTTATGATGGAAATGACATCCCATTACCAGCTGTTGGTTGGAAACAAGTCACTAGGCCAGCCCACACTCAAAGGAAGGGGCTCACACAGGCCTGCACACCAGGAGCCAGAGGTTATTGGGGGTCCTCTTAGAGTCTGCCTGGGAGATTCTTTTTTTTTTTTTTTTTTGGAGGGGGATAGTTTTAAACCCTGAGCTCTCCTAATATATTTAAAAATGAGTTTATTTGCCAAACATAAAATGTGACAATTAAATGTAACATGAGATCCTGAATGGAGATTTTTAGGGGTATTTAATTTAGTTAAAGATATTGTGCCAATGTTAGTTTCCTGGTTCTGATCATTGAACAGTGGTTGTATAAAGTGTTAGCCTTGAGGGAGCCTGGATGCAGGCTATATGACAACTTTCTATACTATTTTCATAACTTTTCTATAGGTCAAAAGTAGTTAAAAAGTTAGAAAAAGTCATTTGTAAAACTTAAAAATTCTAAGTCATATAAGCCTACTCTGCAGCTGTAGCTTACTCAATAATTTTAACATTAGATCTTACCAGAACTTTTTTTTTGTAGACGAAGTGTAAAAGTTTTTGGGGGATGGTGACATGTTGTTCAAAAGGGAACAATAAAGAAAAATCTGTAATTTGGTAAATAAATTTTAAAAATTGTTGGTAAATTTGCTTAAAACTGTATAGGTAAAATCTCCAAGTTTTTAATAGATAAATCATTTTAGGACATCCCTTCTAGTGGAAACACAATAAACACCTCATATCATTATATAGTATAATTACTCATATGATAACTGTTTCCGGCTTAAACTTTAGTTGAAATGTGTTAGAGACTTTCGCATGACACCAAGGGCACTTCACACATCAATTGAAAATAATCACCAATTCTAAAATAGTATTCTGATAGCCAGATCCGACCCCTGCCTGTGCTGAGCACTGTTTTCAGATGTCAGTCTGCTTGTTGCTTGGATATAGGCACTTATGTTCCAAAATAGTGTGGTCTATCTCACCCCACTGCTCCATGTGATGAAAGCAAAATACTTCAGCTCCTCATAGGCAGTTGAATGTCATGCTAAACAAGAGCAAATGGCTCCTCATTTTGCTCACTGTTCAAAAGGGCTGCTGGTTATTAATACTCTCTCACTGTTTCACATGTCCTGGTGCAGCAATTTAAAGCTTATGGGCCTCTGTTGGTTACACCTCTTAGAGCTATTTGGAAATGCTCTACACATTTTTCTTAGAACCCATTTTTAGAATGGGAGGCCTAATGGTATTTTAATGTCTCTGTATATTCCCAGAACAAATTTCGAGAAGAAAATGTCTATTACCTTTTGAAATTTAGCAAAGCCGGTGGGGTTATCGCTGCTCCTCTGAGAAGCACTGTGTTAAAGGATACATTTTGATGTATGAAATGTTAGTGATAAAAGCACCGTATAAACTCAGCTCTTCCAAACCTCTCACTTTTCAAATGAGGAAACTGAGTCTTGGTGTGGGTGAGCTGTTGGCACAAGATCAGGCAGTGAGGAGTGGCCGTGTGAAAGTTTTACGGTGGCCGACTTACCCTTTCTTGCGGGAAGTGTCCATACGAAAAGTCAATGAGAATGTCAGCTTAGGAGTGAAGACAGCTTTAGAACAGAAAGCAGTCTGCTGGGCCCCTGCATGAAACTTCATTGCTCTTACTGTAGAGCAGCGGTTCTCAACCTGTGGGTCGCGACCCCTTTGGCGGTCGAACTACCCTTTCACAGGGATCGCCTAAGACCATCCTGCATATCAGATATTTACATTACGATTCATAACAGTAGCAAAATTACAGTTATGAAGTAGCAACAAAAATAATTTTATGGTTGGGGGTAAAAACATGAACTGTTTTAAAGGGCCAGAAGGTTGAGAACCACTGCTGTAGAAGATTCCGAGAAAAAATGTGGCGTGATCCAAAAATATGTGGGTCCAGAGGTGAGGGAAGGTCCAGGAACCACCTGGGAGAGTTGAGCCTCCAGAGTTAGCTCTGTAGTGATCTCCCCCTCCCCAGTGTTGGATGAATTTTTCCCTCCTGTAAATGGCATCTGAAATGCCATTAATTAGAGATTCCTTGGCTCCAGCAAGTCTTCTAATGATGCAAACGCCTTTGGGAGGGTTAAGTGTCCATCTGTTATTATAAGTTACTCTGTGCTATTGTCATCCTTCTTCTTCGAAAGCCCAATTGCGATCTGCTCACTTGGGGAATGCAGTTTTGATTGCAGGAAAGGAAGACAATGTTTAAGAGCAAGTCATGTTCTGGTGGAGATGGCTGTCTAGTGGGGTGCTTGAGTGGGGTCCGGATGATATCAGAGACTGGGACCTGCGTCAGGGACGCAAAGGCAAAGGAAGAAATGCCGAAGTCAAGCCTTGCTGGTCTTGAAGTTTTACGGTGGGTTATCGCACACCTGGAAAGGAAAGGTACATACCTTTCTCCTTCCCTTGTGTTCCTTGGCCCCTTTGGCAAACACTGATCATTGCAGCTTAACTAAGAGTTTGTAGAATGAAGGAGAACCTAATCTCTGTGTATATGGCTGGTCCTCTCTGAAAGTGCCTATCAAGTTCCTAACTGCCCGTGAGTTGAGCTTTGGAACACACATTCCTGGAGTAAGAGCTGACATGTAGTGGAGTAGTTAATAGGGTGGGTTTTAGGTCAGTCTGCCAGGGTGTGAATCCTGGCTCTGACACTCCCGCCCTCAGTGACCCTGGCCAAGTCTCTTGTTTGTCCTGTGCTTCAGTTTCCTTACTTGGGTGTTAGGAATGATAGTACTGGCACTTAGCACTTAGAGCTGCAGTGAGAAATGAAGGTGTCAATGCACACGAAGCACTCAGAAGAGAGGCTAGCAACGTGTAAGCTAGTGCGCAGGAATTCTATGTTCTCCACCTTCCTCAGCCATGTACCCACGTTTTAGTTGAGAAAATAGAGTCTCTAACTTCTCTGGAATGAGATAGAAAATGTTATTTAAGTGATACTTTCTTAGTCCTATAAATACCTAATATATTTCCTGAATGGCAGTCAGGTATTCTTTTTACACCAAGATACTTGCCTGGAGCAGGTCAACATGTTTTATGCCTTAAGCCTAATCTTTCAAGTGCAAAACCCATTGTTCTACATGTTCACTAACAAATTGAATGACATATTGATGTCGATAGATAGCTATGTGAATATCAGGACTCTAAAAGATATTCAGTTTGGGCCCTGGCTAGGTAGCTCAGTGGGTCCTGATATGCCAAGGTTGCAGGTTCAATCCCTGGTCAGGGCACAAAATCAACCAATGAATGCATAACGAGGTGGAATAACAGATCTCTCTCTCTCTCTCTCTCTCTCTCTCTCTCTCTCTCTCTCTCAAATAAAATAAAACCATTCAGTTTTAACACAAGTTCCTAAGCTTCAGATTATGAGGTCAAAAGCACTCGTATATGAAGGAAATTGCTGAGTATGCCTTTTCCACATGTTTATGTATAAAAAGATCTGTCTCCCAAGAGAGATCCTGTTTGATCAAGGAACTCTTAAAGCCCAATTATTAGGTCCTTATATGAGCATAGACACTATAGAACAGTAGATAGAGTGTGGACTGAAAGTGGAAACATCTGGATTCTCTTCCCAGTTCTTCCATTAAGAAGCTATGTGACCTGCAGTCAATCCCAGAATCAGGTCCTGTCTCAAATGAAGGGTTTGAACGAGGTGTTGTTTAAGGTTTCTCACAGATCTAATACTGTGTGGCTCTGAAACATGTTAGTGACACTACATTGGCGAAGTGTGTGCTTTGCTTTGACTGACATGTAGATTTTCTTTCCCAGTTTTTTTTAAAAAAATCATTTGAAATGCTCACCAGCCAGGGTGAGAGATGCAGTCTGTAGCTGCAAAATAGAACAAGCCCCCTAAGTCACTGCGCGCTGGAGCCAGAGTGTTTGATGGCATGTCAGTGAACAAAGGCAAGCTCCGGGGCATCGTTTCTCTTCCCATTAATAGGCAGTTGCCTGCATTTTTCTATTTTGCAGAAGATAAAATAGAAATCTGAGAAGATAAGTAACTTTATAAACTGTCAATAAATGCATTGCTTATACTCGTAACTGCAAGTAAATAACTGAGTTGCCACATGTCTTTATGTGTCTTTTCCAGGGAGGCAGTGGAAATGAAGGAACAGCCTTCTCTCTGCCTCTCAGGGATACTTTGAATTTCTCAAAGGGAAGAACAGAAATGAGATGAACCTATTTTGTGACCTACTTCTGCCTTTCCCATTTGGGGGCCTTTATTTCCAGGTTCATTTACTCCTTTTGGCATAAGTAGAGCTCCTTTTGGATCGACAGGTTTATGTTAACACCTTAGACCTAAGAAGAAAAATACTGGGGGAGTCAGTGCTTCTACAGGAGATCAATGACATATTATGGAACTGGCTTATTCCCTCTAGAACCAGGACATTAGGCTGTCTGACACTCTTGTTATAGGATTGAATGTAGAAATTTAAGTTGTTGCCATAGTGAATATGAATTAAGATAATACTACAGCCCTCATGGCCAACTTTAATTTCAGTATTATTTCGAGAAGCAGTCTATAAAAATGTTAATTTTCACTTTTCTCTTTTCTTCTAGACACGGACTCCTGCCCTGTCGGTCCTTCTGTGAGGCTGCAAAAGAGGGCTGCGAGTCAGTCCTGGGGATGGTGAACGCCTCCTGGCCCAATTTCCTCAAATGCTCCCAGTTTAGAAACCAACCCGAAAGCAGCAACATCAGCAGGACTTGCTTCTCACCAGAGCAGGAAAAAGGAAAGCAATGTAGGTGTCTGTGTTTCGTTGCATTTTTAACAGTTGTAATTGAACTGTACCATTCATACAAGGGCGCATACAAATAATGTGTACCGTGCAATAACTTTTATCAAAGTGACCAGACCTATGCAATTGACATCTGGATCAAGAAGGAGAATCTGATCAGCATCCCAGAAACGCTCTCGAGGCCTCTCCAAGTAGCCTCGCCCTCCCGAAAGAACCTCTCCCCTGACTTCTAGCTCGTTAGGTAGTTCTGCCTGTTTCTTAACTTGGTATCAATGGAGTCATACAGTATGTACTCCTTTTGTATCTAGCCGCCTTTGCTCAGCATTATGTTTAAGAGATCCATTATGTGTTCATCTTCGTGTGGTTTACTCATTCTCATTGTTGTATAGTATTCTAAGATATTATTATATCACAATGCATTTTTCTTGTTGATGGATATTTAAGTTGTTTCTGGCTACTATGAATAGTGATACTATGACTATTCTTGTTCGTATTTTTGATTCGCTATGTATTTGTTCAGCAAAAGAGTTTTTAAAGTGGTTGTAGCAATTTATACTCCTACAAGCTATGTGTGAAAATGGCAGTGGCTCGAAATCTTCCCCAATACTTAGTATCGCCTGTCTTTTTCATTTTGGCAATTCTGATAACAGTATTGTGGTATCTCTTTGTGGTTTTAAGTTGCATTTCCTGATGAATTTAATTGCATTTTCACAAAATTTTTATTTGAATCTCTTTTAGCAAAGTGTCTCTCCAAATATTTTGCCCATTTTTAAATTGAGTACTCTGCCTTTGTCCTCGACATATACTTCTTTATGCATTCTGGATATGCAGTCTGTGGGGTATATGTATTGTGAAGAGTTCCTACTCTGTGGCTTCCCTCTTCTCCCTCTTCTTAGTGCCTATGGTGGAATAGAAGGTCTTACTTTTAATGGGTCTACATTATTGATCACTTGTGGTCCTCAGCTTTCTATTTTTTAAAAAAAATATTTTTATTGATTTCAGAGAGGAAGGGAGAGGGTGAGAGAGATAGAAACATCAGTGATGAGAGAGAATCATTGATTACCTGCCTCCTGCATGCTCCTCACTGGGGATCGAGCCCGTAACCCGGGCATGTGCCCTTAATGGGAATAGAACCTGGGACTCTTTAGTCCACAGGTCGACGCTCTGTCCACTGAGCCAAACCGGCTCGGGCATCCTCAGCTTTCTAGACTCTCCTGCTTCAGTATATAGGAGCCTCTTTCTAAGTTACTAGGGGGACTCTTTGGCTTTCACACTTAAGTTACGGTTGCCTGTAACTTTGAGTTACCTTTTTCTAGGACATTGATTCCAGCAGTAAGCTATCCAATCCATTGTCCTTATAGTTACTATTCCTCTGTACGTCTCAAACTCTTGGTAAGTTACCCCATTTAGTGCATTCCTTTCCATAGGCATGCTATTCCAATTCACCTCTGTTGAGGGTTTTAAAAATTGGACCACCTCTGTATGCCAGGGAATGTCTATCTCCACTTAACCATCAATGATGTTAACTTCTCTACTATCCCAGCATGTGATCCAGATCAAGAACCCCATCATATCACCTCCTTTCTTGGACCACTCCTGGGACTGTCACAAGTTGAGGTTTCCAGAAGCAGCCACTGAGAGGGAGTGTGTTGTACAGGGTATTTTAGGTAAAGGAGATAGAGAAAGCAGGATTGGGCAGAGGGGAATGTTAAAATAAGATCCAGGTCCATAAAAGCCTCAGCTAAATCCAGGGGGAGCTGTGGGGCACATATGGCCTGAGAGAGCTGTTCCATGTTGGGCCAAGATAGCTGGGTCTTTACAGTGTTGTACCGCATAATGACGCTTTGGTCAAGGACGGACCTCATATACAACAATGATCCCATAAGACTTAATGCAGCTAAAAAATTCCTGTCACCTATAACCATCATAACATCATTACGGTGCATTACTCACATGTTTGTGGTGATGCTGCTGTAAGCAAACATACTGCGCTTCCTGTTGTATAAAAGAATAGCACATACAATTATGATAATAAATGACTGTGTAACTGCTTTATGTATTTGCTATACTATACTTTTTATTATTATTTTAGAGTGTACAGTTTCTACTTATAAAAAAACTAGAGGCCCGGTGCACAAATTCATGCATGGGTCGGGTCCAGCCAGCCCACCCCGATGGGGGCCCATCGGGCTGGGCCGTCTGGGGTGAGGGGCCTCGGGCAGTGGGCTGGCTGGCCCCGCACCTGATTGGGGTGTTGGGGGCCAATCAGGGCCTGGATCAGGCTAGTTGGCTGCTACAGTGCTTGTTATAGCCACCAGTCATTCTGGTTGTTCTGGTCATTCCGCCATTCTGGTCGCTGGGCTTTTATATATATAGACTAGAGGCCTGGTGCACGAATTCATGCATGGGTGGGGTCCAGTCGGCCTGCCCCATTTGGGGCCGATCGGGCCAGGCCGGCCGGGGGAGGGGACGTGGGAGATTGGCTGGCCGGCCCACCCCCGATCTGGGAGGGGGGCGGGCTGATCAGGGGCAGGGCAGGCTGAAGGGAGGGCCGGGTGGTTGGCGGGCCAGCCCCACCCCCTGGCCAAACTCCCGGTTGAGGGGACAATTTGCATATTAGCCTTTTATTATATAGGAAGTTTGCTGTAAACCAGTGTGCCGAGTTACTCCAGCAGCAGCCTCAGACATCTCGTGTTTACTGTGTCTTTTGCTTGCATCACTTTTCTCTTGTGCTTGATTTAATCTCATGTTGTTTGTACAAGCACAGGCTATACAGATTTGTAGCCTAGAAGCAATAGACTATTCCATGTAGCCGAGGTGTGCAGCAGGCCGTACTGTCTAGGTTTGTGTAAGTGCACTCTATAATGTTCATACAAGGATGAAGTTGCCTAACGACGCATTTCTCAGAACATCTCCTGTTGTTAAGCTGGGCATAACTGTATACCTCCCTCACTCAGTCACTGGATGTGGTGCTTCCTGGGAAGGGTGTGCCTTGGGTGAGGCAGCTCTCTGCAGCTGAGGCAGAGCTTGAAGAAGGGGCTAGAGCACTGGTTCTCAATCTTCTGGCCCTTTAAATACAGTTCCTCATGTTGTGACCCAACCATAAAATTATTTTTGTTGCTACTTCATAACTGTAATTTTGCTACTGTTATGAATTGTAATGTAAGTATCTGATATGCAGGATGGTCTTAGGTGACCCTTGTGAAAGGGTCGTTCAACCGCCAAAGGGGTCGCGACCCACAGATTGAGAACCGCTGGGCTAGAGGCTGTTGGCTGACAGTGGGGGAGACAAATTCTCTCCTGAATGGTAAGCACATAGAATGTGAACAAATCTCCTGATCCAGTCCGAGACTGAGCTGATTTTGCTGTGTTTGTAAGGCATGTTAATACGACTCCATGTACCTCTGGTTCGTTTCCATTCTGAGGGAGCGCTTCTCCAGTGGGCCCCACTGAGAAACTGAGACATCTATTGCACTCCGCTCCTCCATGGGCAGTCCCGAATGCTCATGTTTTTCTTCTGAGGACAACAGCATTGCTGGAAGTTTTACTGCACTTTGCTGAGGTTTTCTGCTGAGCTCTTTAGCTTCTCCTTTTTTGATAAATTATAGTCAATTTATTTTGTATTATTCTCACTATTACCCATAACCTATTCATAGGTTTTCTCTTTAATCATAGGATAATATATTTCATAGATTTTTAGAGCTGGGATGGACTTTTGTTGTTGTTGTTGTTGTTAATCCTCACCTGAGGATATTTTTCTATTGATTTTTTTCCACTTATTTATTTATTTAGCTTCTTGTTCTTTGTGGCAAATGCCTTGAGGGGAAACCCCTAAATGCCTTAAGGGGGAATCCTTCCCATGGCCCACTTGTCTGTGTCTCCTTTCTCACTGCTTACTTGACCCCTCACTAAAATGCTAATATTTTTTGGCAGCACTAAAATGCTATTTTTTGTCTCTCTACCCCTGTGGGATTGCCAAAGCTCTACTGACTTCTTTACCTGTTTGCAGTGGCCCAATGTCCAGATTCTCAGTTTCTAGCCCTATGACAAGAATCAGCAAGTCCTGTAAGACAAAGAGCACTGCAGAACCTCGGTTATCTTCTCTCTGAGGTCTCAGCCACTCACCTCCTACCAGTCTCACCAGCTGCCAGATGCCTTTAAATAGATGTTTCTTGTGTTTTATCTGGCTCTTCTGGTTTTACGGTGAGGGCATTGACCTGTCACAAGTTACTACATCGTAGCCAAAAGTAGAAGCTTGTTTTATTTCTTTTTAGCACAGTCTTTAGTAGAGGTCTGCTGCTAAATTAGGATTCCCTCCAAAAGATGGTAGATAGCAATAAGCCATCAGAGGGATGGGTGAGTGTTTGTATATGAAAGGGAAGTCTCTCAAATCTCTTGTCATCCATCTACTTTTGCCCCTCTTTTGGTAAGAACACCTAATCAGTGGTCATTTGGACAATGTAGCACGTTGATAGAGGACTTAAGAATCCAGAGTAAATGTGAAAATGAACTGATGGTCAAAAAGTACTAGTTCTTGAAAATCAAAATAACATTTGTAGTCTTTAATAGCTCAAGCTGAAATGCCACTTAATATAGGTTCTCCAGATATCAGAAGATATTACAAATCTTCTGATCTTGGAAAAGATTGATGATCCATTTATATTTGAAAACTTGTGTTTAAATAAAATAGAAATTTCCTAAGTACATTCATCTGAGATTCTCTACTTGTCAGTCTTTTTAGAATTATTGGTTATACTATTTTTCCATGCAGACTTAATTCCACCAGGATGCTAGCCATCATATATATGTCCATAATATATGTGTTAGGGATAAAGCTACTGCTAGTTATAATCTTTGTGTGTATATAAAATTATAATTTCTAGCACACACACATAGTTATTAAAATATGTTTATGTACTAAGAATATACTCTATGCTAACTAAAAAAGTACTTATCATAGAATATAGTCATAATCATATAAGGGTTTATGCTGTAGGGCCACTTATAACTATAACCCATGAAGTCCTTTTCTCATTTTTTTTTTTTTTATTATTTTTTTTTTATTTTTTTTTTTCGCTTAAAGTATTACAAAGGGTATTACATAAGTGTCCTTTTTTTCCCCCCCCGCCCTTGACACACCCCTACCCTCCCTTACCCCCCAGTGTCTTATGTCCATTAGTTATGCTTATATGCATGCATACAAGTCCTTCGGTTGATCTCTTACTCCCCTCCCTCCTGCCCCCCAACTCTCTCTGGCCTTCCCACTGCAGTTTGCAATCAGTTTGAGGCAGCTCTGCCTCTGTATCTATTATTGTTCAAAGTTTGTAATGGTCTTTATTATCCATGAATGAGTGAGATCATGTGGTATTTTTCCTTCATTGACTGGCTTGTTTCACTTAG
>NW_005871397.1:250067-271323 GCF_000147115.1 Myotis lucifugus | reverse complement strand
CCTTCTGGCAGCAGCCTGCGGGAGCCCTCCCCACTTGCGAGACACGCCGGCCTCTATGGGCACGGATTTTGGAGAGCGCGGATTTTGGCGGACGCAGATTTTCCCCTGCGCCCGCGGGCGGTGTTCCTCGCTCCAACCTGAACTGCAAACTGTACCTTCGAGGCAAGTCCAACCTTTCCGTGGAGGGGGTGCAGGGTCTCCCCCTTGCCTCTTGCAGTCGCGCTGTTTTGCGAAATCGCTGCCCTCCGGGGTCAGTTAGCCCGCCCGGGCTAGTAGCCGATCTCTGGGATGCCGGTAAACGCTGCCTGAGATGGCGCGGGCCCCGCCGGTTGCGCTGGCGCCCAGAGGGAGGGTTTCAGCCCTCAATCTCCAACCATCCGCATTTTTTAGGGAGTTTTCTGTCTTTTCCTGGCTGCAGACTGTCTCTCAGCTGATCCTCCCCAGCTAAATTCTAACATGACTGACGAGTGAATCCCACCACATGAGACAGTCAGCTGCTCGTGATGGTCATAGCTGTTTCCTGAGTCATAGCTGTATCCTGAGAAGTCCTTTTCTCATTTTTTTTATTTATTCAGTGAGTATTAATTGAGTACCTACTCTGTCCAGAGCATCAAACCAGGAAATCTGAAGAAATAAAAGTAATTACAGTATTCATAAAATTAATTTATACCTGTCCAGTGTGGTAGTTCTCAACAAGGGATGATTTTGTAGCCTCCACCTGGGAACATTTGGCAATGTCTATAGACATTTTCATTGTCACAACTCTGGGGACAGAAGGTGTTGCCACGGGCATGTAGTGAGTAGAAACCTACTATGGTGCTTTACAACCACCAATGCACAGTTCAGCCCCCACTGCAAAAAGTTATGTGGCCTCAAATATCAATAGTGCTGCTTTTGAGGAACCTTGGTCTGGCACAGCACTCTATGTTTTGCAAAGTACTACTACTACTAGTACTACTACTACTACTACTACTACTACTACTAATGACCACGCTTCCTTCCTGTAGGAGTGTTAAACCTAATCTGGCACACCCATAGGTGAGAAACAATGTAAACAGAACTGTAACTCCGATGTCCCACAGAAACTATAAAGCGACACAGGTTAAATGTCAGTGGAGTCGAGTGGAGTCAATTACATAAGGAATTCTGAATTTTTGAAAAGGGGAAGGGTCCCATTTGACAAAGAGGAAGAGAGAAGGTGGTCTGGTGTAGGCATTTGACACTGTGAACTTGTACTGGGGGTCAGATTCCTACTTAGCCTATGAAATAAGTGATGACTAAAAGTTGACTCCCATCTCAGTCTTCTCCTTTCCACTTGTGAAATCATTTGCCCCAAGAAAATAGTAAGCCCCCTTTACATTATGGACCCCATTCTCCTTTCCAAAGTGCTTTCACAGCTGTACGCTCACTTGGCTTCCCGAGTAAATCCCTGCTCATTCATCTTCATTTTATATATTAGAAAACTGAGAGGTTCGTGGAGGTCATTCCAAGGTTATTTTTAAATCCAGCTCCTTGGGCTATATCATCTGCCCACAAGTCCACCATCCTGGGAAGGACCATCCTGATTGGATCATTAATTCTAGAACTCTACCCTCTGTTACAGCCCCCTTCTCACGAGAACTTTCACAATGTCTTTTCAGACTGAATTGAGCCAAAACCCACAACCAGTAACAGCTGCTTTTTTCAATGCACAGCTCTGTTAATTCAATCCATCTTCTCCGAGCATCCTTTACATCAGTCATAACTCCGAAGATATTTTGTTCTCATACAGAATGACACACAGTTGTCTCATCCTTTCCATCTCATGTTGATGCTGAGTCTTGTGAAGTAAATAATGTGCTAAAGTGATAATGCTGTGGGAACTGTTCTTCAGAGCTTTTAAAATAAACATTAGTGTGTGTTTCCAGAGTTGAGTTGTGAGAACACAGAGGGCAAAAGGTCAAGGCCCATCAATCATTCTGAACTTTCTGACTAATCTTTTACTCTACCTTGTCTGAAATCCTATATGGAAAGTAGTTTTTAAATGGCATTTTTCTGGCTCTAAAGAGATCCCCCCTGTCATGAAGCAACTTTGGCTATTTATTCCTTCATTTTCCTTTTCCTTTCCTGATATCTTATTTGCTTTGCTAGCTCTGGTTGCTGATAGCAACCACTTCAGTGCATTAACAGCAAAATCGTAGTTTCAGGATGTTGGTAAAACACATACTCTGAATTTCTCCTACTTAAGTGTGGTTCATTTGGGAGAAAATATGTAATACTATTTCTTTGAGATACTTAGTGTCATTGTTTTGCCGGAGATAGATGATTATAGATATAGCATCATGGAGTTACTAAAAACTAGCCATGCCCTTTTCATTACAATAAATCATTGACTAAAATGAGCTTTTCCTAGAACTTCAAATTTTCCTATATTTATAATTTTAAATGATTTAAAAAATTAAATTACAAAAACATTTTTTTCTTCCATATGTGGATGCTTCTTTTAAGGGCACCAAACTTAGATCTGAAGGCTTATATTCAAGCCCTGACTGTTTTACTTAATAACTGTGTGGTCTTGAGCAAGTTTCTTAAACCCTTTTAACCTCTCTTTCCTCAACCGTAGAATAGAAGTAATAATGCCTGGATGGTAGAATTGTGTTATGGGCTAAATGAGATAACGTATTTGAAAGAATTTTGGCAGCCCTAATGCACTCTGCAAATGTAAATTGTCCTATTCAGAAGACATTTAGAAGCATATTCTATGTACCAGGCAGTTTACCAGGAACTGGAAAAGGGAAAATGTAAGACTGGAAACCATGAAAATTCTAGAAAAATGTTGGCAGTGAAATCTCGGAAATTTCTTGTAGTAATATTTTTTCTGATATATCTTCTCTGGCAAGGGAAACAAAAGGAAGAATAAACAAATGGGACTACACATATCTGATCTGTCAGCAAGTTCTATTGAGTCCATTGTCAAATATACACATAACCCAACCAGTGCTCACCACCTCCACAACCACTACCTGGTCCAAGCAGGTCACCTGGACTCCTGTGTGGATTGTCCCTCCAGCCTTTATTAAGTTCTTTGAAGCCTCCCTATGCCCTTGCAGGCTATTCTCCACACAGCAGCAAAATGTTCGTGTTTTCTGCTGCTCAAATCCTATTGATCTCTTAAATCTTCCCCCTCCAAGTTTTCTATAGGTTACCCATCGCAGTCAATATAAAAGCCACCATCTTTACAACCTTCAGGGCCCTCCCTAGTGCCGTTGCATCTCACAACTATGGGAGAGCATCAATCACACAGGAATCAATGTAAATACTTCCTCCAGGAGTTGGGCTCCATCTGCCTGCCATACTCTGCCCCCAGTGGGAAAATTATATCCACTCTCAGTTCTCTGAAGCACCTGTCGGTACGGTTGTAACATAGGCATGTGAGGGAGAGTGGCCAAAGAGAAGGAAGAGAAGCTATACCAGTAACAGCTACCATTACTATTGTTATTTGGTTAGTGACACAGCTAAGTACATGGAAGAATTCTTAATAAACTTCATGATCAACTTGGCTGGCACTTGAGTTTCATTTTGCTGTGAAGTTTTTAAAAAATCATTTAAAGTCCCTAGCAACTTCTTTCAATCTGTGAGCCATGAGAAATCTCATCTTGTGGATTTCCACTGTTTTTCTGTGAGAACCGCAGTCTTGTTTTGATTTAACTGTGCCACTTATCCAGCAAAAACAAGCAGTGCCAAGCAAAATAGATTTCTTGTGGCGCCTAAATACTACCTGTTCTCTTTGGGCTCAGAAGTCTTATTTATGGATCATTTGAGATTGGGTTTCGGTTCTCTGCCAAATGTTGCTTTGCTTGAGGTCGCACAGTGGTTCCTAAACCAGAAATAGGAGGTTTTCTTTCCACACCTGCATTCATTCTTCTCACTCCCCTTACAAGTCAGCTGCATGGCTTAGAGAGGCTGATAGCGCAGAAGCCAAAGACCATAGGTTGACCCCTATGCTTCTTACAGAGTATTATTTTGTTCAGGGGCCGGAAACCAATGGCATCTACATTTTGTTCAGAATCGTGCCTTGCAATTAGAAATGCACAATTGTGGTCTTATAGATTAATGATTAAATACAAGAATTTTTAGCTACAAAGCAAAACTCTGATTTTTTTCAATATATATAATCATAAGCACATAGCTCTAAGCCTATTTTGGTCAAAAATCCGATTGATCACTCCAACAGGAAGCCTGATCATTCACACTCTGAACAATTTAAGACATCTATTTTCATTCTAAATCCAGCTTTATATCTCGCATGGTGGCCAATTTAATCATAGCCGATACATGTTTACAGAATCAGTTGAAAAAAATTGCTGGTCCCCTCCGCCCCCCATATAATGGAAATATTAGCTTAGTGCTAAGCTTCATATTTGTCTCCAAAAATTCCCAAGATAGGGTACTACTTATGTCTTTTTGGAGAACATAATTCCTTAAGCTCAACCCGTTTTCCTTGAAAGTGAGCTGCAGTGATGTGGCAATCGCTTAGTGATGCCTGCGTCTTAGAGTTTGAGCTCTCAACTCTGGGCCGCCCACTGAGACTAACATGTGACTTAGAGTCATGGCACCAAAATCTGCGAATGGCTTCTGAAATTGCCACTTCATTATGCCAAACAGCATTGTGCCCTTCATCATTTCACTTTTACTAAGCTCAGCAATTGGGAAGTCATTTCAGTCTTCATGTTCATCTGCTCAATCCATATGTTTATTTTCTGTCTTAAATCCTGCACACATTTAAACAAAATGAACTAAATTCTTATTGAGGAGGCAGTGTAACAGTATTTTAGAGCTGTGGTCTTCTAAATATGTTTGCTTGTGTAACTCTAAAAGGATTTTGCAAAATTATATCCCTCTTGCAGTTTTAAATTAATATCTAAACATTTTAAATGACGAATGTAGAGTGACAAAGAATAAAATTTAAAGGATATTATAATAACTGACATTTTAAAATGAAAGTTTATATTACTCTTTTAAGTCTGTCCAATGGAATTTAAATTCCACAGTGACTTGCTACTCATCAACTATTAAAATATTACAATCTCTTCTTTTAACATTCAGCAAATTTTACCTAGTGCCTCTTTCTCTCTGACCTCTGATTTCTATTCCCCTTCTCCTACAGAATTGAATTTTAGTGTAATCTCTTTTCAATGATCATAATTATTTTTATCACCCTATCATACATCTTTAGAACAAAACCATGTATTAAAATGGAAATTATTACTTAAAATTTTCTCCTCACTCATGAGACTTTGAGTGTCAATAATTTTTTATTAATATATCATAAAAATTGTGATTTAAATATATTAAATCTATTATAAGTGTTTATAAATAATTACTAAACTTAAATGTGACATTTTTGGAAATTCATCTTGCTATATTATGTCAGATTTTTAAAAAATTGGTTGTGTAGAACATAATATGTGTAGAACATAATAGGGTTTGTCATTAATTCTATTCTGATTTTTTGTCTTCTAGATTGTGGTGCTTTGAAAACTTATTCACATAATTTAGTTCATGGGAATAGAAGGAGTTTTATTATAATAATGACATTCAATTATTTTGAACAACTTTCCAGTTTATTGTCACATAGTAATAATCTGTCATTAAAAAGTATTTTCAATGATTAGATGGCAACTTGGTTAGATTCGGCTTTCATTTTTGAAAGCACAGAGTTGGAAAGTACCTTACTTGGACATGAATTTGTTTTTCAGTCATTAGTCTTCATTGTCTCAATTTCTGAGCCTTTTTCAGGATTTGTCAAATGTCTATGTATTATTCTTTTACTTAGAGGCACTTTGGTTCATCTTATATATGCAGATAGAATTGGGGAAACAAATATTGATTCCAATTAACCTCTGTGAATATAACTGTTTTGATAAGAAGCTTTTCATATTATGATGTGCTTTAAATATATGTATCAAAACTTTGAGCTGTGAGTTTAATTTATTCCGTTTCTATGGAATTTACCTGATTGGTAAAAGTCAGTTTTCAATGTCCAAATAATTGGCCAAACTAAAGTTACTCTCTGCCAGAAATAGGATGCTTTTATTTTTCAGTTTATATTAATGTGTTACTATGTGTTCCCATGATAATAATATTATTTTATTGGTTTAATTTTTACTTCTTAAGTTATACAATAAAATTCACTGTTTCTTGTGTACAGTTCTATGAGTTTTAACAGAGATTTGTGTAACTACCAATATAATCAGGATATAGAACAGTCCTGATGTTGTCCTTTGTAGTCAAACCCATATATCTACCCAACCCCTGGAAACCACTGACCTGCTCTCCAAACCTAGAACAGCCAGGCTTTTCCACAATGTCATATACATAGAATCATATGATATGTTACCTTCTGAGGCTGCCTTCTCTCATTTAGCAAAATACTTTTATGTGTCAATGGTTTTCATCTTTTTACTGTTTAGTAGTATTCTATTGCCTACATATACCACAATTTATTCATTCACTTGTTGAAGGACATTTTTTTGTTTTCAGTTTGGGGCAATTATGAAAATTATCCTATATAATAAAATCCTAATATGCAAATTGACCAAACGGCCAAACGACCGGTCGCTATAATGCACACTGACCACCAGGGGGCAGACGCTCAATGCAGGAGCTGCTCCCTGGTGGTCAGTGCGCTCCCACAGGGGGAGCTCTGCTGAGCCAGAAGCCGGGCTCACGACCGATGCAGTGGCAGTGGCGGAAGCCTCTCCTTCCTCTGAGGCAGTGCTAAGGACCCCTTGAAGAGTGGGCCTAAGCCGGCAGGCAGACATCCTCCAAAGGGTCCCGGACTGCCAGAGAGTGCAAACCAGGCTGAGGGACCCCTGTCTCCCCCGCCCCTCTCCTCACAGTGCATGAATGTCGTGCACCAGGCCTCTAGTTGCTAAATATGCACTTACTGTTTTTGTAAGCAAATTTATCTATGCTAAATAATTAGATTGGTAAGAATATTATTTTATTTAAAACTGCCAAAAACACCCTCGCTGTTTTGGCTCAGTGGATAGAGCATCGGCCTGCGGACTGAAGGGTCCCGGGCTCGATTCCAGTCAAGGGCACATGCCCGGGTTGTGGGCTTGCTCCCCAATGGGGGGCATGCAGGAAGCAGCCAATCAATGATTCTCTCTCATCATTGATGTTTCTATCTCTCTCTCCCTCTCCCTTCCTCTCTGAAATCAATAAAAATATATGTTAGAAAAAATAAAACTGCCAAATTGTTTTTTAGAATGGCTGTATTTTACTTTCCTATCAACGAGGTATATGAGTTCCAGTTGCTCCATAATCTCATCTGCACTAAGTATTGTCAGGTTGATTTTTGTTGTTTGTGTTAGTCATTCTAATGGATGTTAGTGGTATCTCATTGTGGTTTTGCATTTCTCCGGTGACTAATGATGAGCATCTTTTAACATGCTTATTTGTGATTGCATATCTTCTTTAGTAAAGTGTCTGTTCATTTGCTCATTTTTTTCTTGGGTTGTTTGATTTCTTATTGCTGAGTTTTGAGAGTTCTTTATATATTCTGAATGTAAGTTCTTTGTTATGTAATTTGAAAATATTTTCTCCCAGTCTGTGCCTTGTTTTTCACAGAACAAATGTTTTTAATTCTGATGAAGTCCAAATGATTAATTTTGTCCTGTATGGAACATGCTTTTGTATCATAAAAACTCTGTACCTTACTGATTTGCAGAAAGTCTTTCTCCTTTAATTTCATCCAAGACTTTTCTGTTGTTGTTATTCTCACCTGTGGATATTTTTTCCATTGTTTTTTAGAGAGAGTGGAAGGAAGGGAGAGAAAGACACATTGATTGGTTTCCTTCCACAGGCACCCCCAGGGATCGAGCCCGCAACCAAGGTACATGCCCTTGACTGTAATTAAACCTGGGAGCCTTCACTCTGCAGGCCAACACTTTAACCACTGAGCAAAACTGGCCATGGCTCTCCCAAGACTTTCATAGTTTTTATTTTATTATGATCATGGTGAGTTACTTTTGGCATAAAGTTGGAGGTATAGGTTAAGTGGTATTTTTTTCTTTTTGCATGGATTTCCAATTTTTCTAGGACCAGTTGGTGAAAAGACTATTATTTCCCCATTACATTGCTTTTGTGCCTTTGTCAAAATTAATCAAGCATATTCATGTGGGTCTGTTTCTGGGTTCTTTATTTTGTTCCATTGACTGGCTATGCCTGAACCCAAACCACTTTGACTTAATTATTATAGCTTTATATTAAGTCTTAACATCTGGTAGTTGAGATTTTCAACAGTGTTCTTGCTCAAAATTTATTTTTTAGTTCTAGTAGTTTAACTTTTTATATAAATTGTAGAATCAGCTAATCAAAAAATCCTGCAGAGATTTTGATTGGTATTGTGGTATAGGTCCATTTAGGGATATGCCAATTTGTTATCTTAAAATATATTGAATCTTTTAAACCATGAACTTGGTTTATCTCCCCATTTATTATGTCTACCTTGGTTCTTAAATTAGCATTTTATAATTTCCATTACATAGATCTTGTACATGTTTTGTTTGATACCTTCAGAGCTATTGTAAAATGTACTGTTTTTAGAATATTGGTTTCCTATTGTTCACTGCTTGTTAGGAAAACAGAATTCTAAAATGTCCCTAAGATCCCACACCCTGATGTCCTCACCCTGTATGATCTCCTTACCTTTGAATGCAGGTATGAACTGTGAATATGATGGGATAGTCACTCCCATCTATACTAATAAAAGGGTAATATGCTTATTAGACCGGATGTCTTCCGGACATCCTTCCGGACAAAGCCACAGTGGTTGCGAGGGCTGAGGGCATCCCCTAAGGGCTCCCAGACTGTGAGAGGGGGCAGGCCGGGCTCAGGGACCCCCCCCCCCCCGCCAGTGCATGAATTTTGGTGGCGGGAGCCGAGGCAGAGGTGGTTTGGGGCCATCAGGCTGGCAGGGGAGAGCAGTTAGGGGCAATCAGGCCAGCAGGAAAGAGCAGTTAGGGGTGATCAGGCCAGCAGGGGAGCAGTTAGGGGCATCAGGCAGGCAGGCAGAGATGTTAGGCGTGATCAGGCAGGCAGGCAGAGGCTGTTAGGGGTGATCAGGCAGGCAGAGGGATTAGGGGCGATCAGGCAGGTAGGCAGAGATGTTAGGCGTGATCAGGCAGGCAGGCAGAGGCTGTTAGGGGCAATTAGACAGGCAGGGGAGTAGTTAGGGGCATCAGGCAGGCAGGCAGAGTGGTTAAGGGCGAGCAGGCAGGCAGGCAGGTGAGCCGTTAGGAGCCAGTGGTCCCAGATTGTGAGAGGGACATCCCCCTAGGGGTCCCAGATTGGAGAGGGTGCAGGCCGGGCTGAGGGACCCCCCCGCCCACCTGTGCACGAATTTCATGCACCGGGCCTCTAGTGGTTAGATAATATTGTATGCCACGGTTGACATTAAAAAAGTCAGAGTGATCTTGGTAGGGCTGACGTACTTAGGTAAGCCCTTAAATTAACCTTTCTTCTAGATTCCTGAGAATTTTTATTATGAAAGATGTTGAATTTTATCAAATGCTTTTTCTGCATCCACTGTCTGAATCCTGTGATTTACCTTTGGTTTGTTAACCTTCGGATTACATGTATTACCTTCTGAATGTTTTTTTTTTATATTTTATTGATTTTTTACAGAGAGGAAGGGAGAGGGATAGAGAGTTAGAAACATCGATGAGAGAGAAACATCGACCAGCTGCCTCCTGCACATCTCCTAATGGGGATGTGCCCGCATCCAATGTACATGCCCTTGACCGGAATCGAACCCGGGACCTTTCAGTCCACAGGCTGACGCTCTATCCACTGAGCCAAACCAGTTTCGGCTACCTTCTGAATGTTGAAGTAGCCTTTTGTTCCCGGGATAAATCCTACTAGATGTAATTTTCTTTGAATTAATCCTATTTGGGTTTTGCTGAAGGGAAGATCAATTAATTTTAAATTAAGCTTCTCTCTGGTGAATATGGTTAAGGCAGTTAGAGAATTTAAAAAGAAAAAAGTAATAGTGTTTAATAATAGTGTTCAATTATAATATTGCTATGATAATAATAATGATGATATATAGCACGTGCTGAACATTTCTTACATACTAAGTGCCATGCTAAGAGTTTAAGAGATGCTGTCTTATTTCCTCTCCTGGTAGCACTGTGAGGACTATGGTTATTTTTCCTGTTATGGCTGCATGTTTGCGTCCCTCCAGAATTCATCTTTTGAAAACCTGACTCCCCATAGAATGCTACTAGGAGGTGGAGTCTTTGCAAGGTCACTAGGTTTATTATTTTTTTTTTTCGCTAAAAGTATTACAAAGGGTATTACATAAGTGTCCTTTTTTCCCCCCCGCCCTTGACAAACCCCTGCCCTCCCTTACCCCCCAGTGTCTTATGTCCATTAGTTATGCTTATATGGATGCATACAAGTCCTTCGGTTGATCTCTTACTCCCCTCCCTCCTGTCCCCCAACCCTCCCTGGCCTTCCCACTGCACTAGGTTTAGGTGAGATTCTCGTGATGGGATTGGTGTCCTTATAGAAAAGAGACTAGAGACAGGTTGCTCTCTCTCTCTGTGGCATGTGCCAAGGAAGGCCATGTGAGGACAGAACCAGGAAGAGGACCTCACCAAGAACCTGACTATGCTGGCACCCTCATCTCACACTTTCAGTCTCCAGAACAAGGAACAATAAATGTTTGTTGTGTCTGGCTGCTGTTGCTCAGTGGTTGAGCTTCGACCTATGATCCAAGAGGTCACGGTTTGATTCCTGGTCAGAGTGTATGCCGGTGTTATGGGCTCCATCCACAGTAGGGGGGCGTACAGGAGGCAGCTGATCAATGATTCTCATCATTGATGTTTCTATTTCTCTATCCCTCTGCCCTCCTCTCTGAAATCAATAAAATATATTTAAAATAAATAAATAAATGTGTGTCGTTTAAGCCACTCAGTCCATGATATTGTTGCAGCAGCCCAAACTGACTGAGATACTTCCCATTCTGTAAATGAGAAAATTGGTAGGTTAAGTAACTTGCTCTAGATTATAGAGGTAGGACTGGGCAGGGCTGTGATTTGAACCTGTTTGAATCTGGGCCTGTTTGAGTTCACAGACCTAGGACGTCGCTGTTATAAAACAGCCTACACATTTTAAAAGGAGGAAGGAGGAGTCCTGGGCACATTCAACTTAATAGCATTCAAAATTAGCACAAAATGGTGGTTCTGCGTACAAGACTACTTATTTAAAAATTATTCTTTACAAGCACTTAATTAGGATAGATTAAAGGTTAGAGTTATAACATTAGGCCCATAATAGAAGGTTAAGGGTTTATTTATACAAAAACTACACATACAGGAACATTTCTATATGTAAATAGGACATGATTTTATATATATATATATATATATATATATATATATATATATATATATATATAATCATGGTATTTGAGATATATATCTCAAATACCATTCATTAACCATGTAATTTGTGGTTAGATAAGCAATGGTTACCTGTACATGCCCCAATTGGCTTCTCTTTTCTTCTTCATGGGAATATTTCTATTTTTCTTTTCATGGTGAGCAGTTTGAATAAATCTCAACGCAGGACCAGAAAGTGGCTCTCTAGCTTAGCACTGCTGGTACTGACCTGGTAAGAAGTTTGAGGTTTTGCTTTCGGTCTCTTTGGACAAGATGTCAGAAATGTATAGCTTAATTTAGGCATAGACTTTGTATTGAAAGTAAGCCTGCCTGCTCACAGTCTTCTACTAACTGGCGAAAACATGCAATGTTCAGTTGTGCCCAGTATAGAATAGTAGGGATAAAAATAAAAGGGCTTGAAATATTTTTATTTCATGAAGTCTCTTTTTCTGCAAGTCAAATACAGATGCAGACATGAATGTACTGACCTTTTATTTATTTCTGTTATTGGGAGCACATTTTTGCTATTTTTATGAATCAGAGCAATGCGAGTTGATTGACTGGAGACTTGACACACAGTAAATGCAAGGTCACATAGTTCCGAGCAAGAAAGCAACATCTGTGCTTGAGAAGAGTGATGTTCAACCATTTTCATCTTGTGGCACATATACTAGTGAACTAAGAACTAAAATTCTGCGGCACACCAAAACATATAATTTTTGCCAATCTGACCAAAAAGGTATAATTTTGATTCATTCACATAAGATAACTATTGTTGTGTTGGTTGTTGTCATTTTTTTTATTTGACACTCTAAGGAAAAAGAGATCAGTGCCCCTGATTAGTCAGGTATTGCATGTTTTTTTTTTTTTAATTCTTGTGGTACACCAGTTGAAATTTGCTGCTTTAGATCCCTGTTTTACTAAAATCAATCAAATGGAAATGACAGAACATTTTAGATGAAATGTGAGGTTAAAAACTCAAAAATCTGGCGGAACATTTGACACCTTACTTCTGTCCACTAAGTAGCCGGAGGGTCTGAGAGAGTTAATGTCAATGCACCCAGCCAGCGGCCCCACGGGATCTGGCTTTTTACTTCATAGGATTTTATGAAATATTATTCTTTGGGGTTGTTAAGCTGTTTCCAATTTTCTCTATTTGGATTTCAGAAGACTCCCTGCTAAGTATAACTTTTGAATAGAGGATTTTCACAGAGTTTTATAGGATAGAGTCTGAAGGCCGGAAAATGTCTTGCTTAACTGTGAAACTCAACAGCCAGAGGATTAACATTTTGACATTATAACAAAACAAATAGTATCTTTTTCTGATAGAAAACAAAACTGTTTCACATTACTTAACAGCTTTGATTAGAAGAACAAATTACTAGAAAGATCTAAGGAAAAGGGAACTTTTTCATGTTCTTTTTGTTTTCTGAGAACTTGGCTTGAAGAAGCACATTTCCCCTTCATTCAGAGATGGGGCCGCATGCTGTGCCATTCATGGGGACAGCAGAAGGGTATGGAGGGCCTACTATGTGCCATGTGGACAGCAGCTGGGTATGAAGTGCCTACTATGTGTGGGGATTGTTTCAGGCACTGGGCATTCAGGAGCAGACAAGACAAAATCTGTGTCCCCAAGTACTCACTCACACATTGGAGAATTGGGATCCAGCGGGGAGAGGAAAAGGTAGAAGGAATGATGACAACCAGGTGTTTGGTTGGGAAGAGGCAGAAGGTGTTGGTGGCATCAACTTACCAAAGTAGAGACCACAGGGGAAAAAGTAGTTTGGCAGAAGGGCCATTTGGACACATGCATTTTCTGGTATGTCAGTTGGATGTAGGTACCTGAATCTCAGGAGAGAGGTTGGAGCTGAGGGGACAAGAGCTTGGGAGTCATTAGCGTACATTCTGGGTCTGAAATAGGGAGAGTGGATGCGCTTCCCGAGGGTAGGTGTGAAGTGCAAAGGAAGGAGACAGGAAGAATGACGAATCTTCAGGACATTTAAAGGGAAGATTGCAAAGAAGTTTTAATGGCATCTGTCCTCTGAGACCCAAAGAAGTTTTTGGAAATGGCTCAGCGGACGTACCTTTTAACTATAATACAGACTAAAGAATACTAAATCTTCTCCTTTAGTACTTCTTGATCTTTCATGTTTTTCCTCCATTTGATTAGGAATCAGGCCAGCACCTGACTAGACAGAGGAGAATCAAAGTGTTTGAAAAAAAAGTGTGATTCATTGTATTCTATAGGAAATAGATGATGCGCATAAACCACATAAATAAACATTGTGTGGTTTAAAGATTAGATTTTATTGGTTTATAGCTCAAGTTAGGTTACAATGACAACTGTCATCTGGTTCTTATAGTAATAGTAATATCAATAACAAAAAGTAATAGCTAACATATTGCATGCATGCTGGGTGTCCATTGCTGTGTTAAGTGCTTTGTAGATCTGTCTCATTAATTTTCAACACAACTTAATGGGTATATACTATTATCCTTATTTTACAGACAAGGAAACCAAGATTCATTATTTTAGGTCATTTTCTGACAAAATAACCTTTATACTCAGTATATTTTTGAGAGAATGAATGAAGGTGTTTTCAGCAATGAAGAAAATACCTTAGGGGCATGAAATTAATCCAACCTTTTGCATTGCAACTGGGAGTCTCACTAGGATTAGTTTTAATGGCCACAAAATAAGCAAGCTAATAGTAACGTTTATTGCAGGGGAGAGAATAGACTTTCAGAAACTAAGGCTAATCAGAGTGATTCATGTCACTAATGTGTGTTCATTTTGGCATTTGGTACCTCGTCAGATGCCCCAAGGCAGTTCTGCCTGGCAGGCTGAGCTCTGGCCTATTTTTATTCCTATTTGGCATACTGTGCTCATGTGCCAACCGGTTTCCCCTCCTCATCATGTCTCTCTCTGTTTCTCCTTCTCATCTCGTTGCCAAGTTACCACCTTCATGGTGGGATATGGGGCTGTCTGGGACTTTGTTCCTGTCATATCTTGTGCCTAACCTTGCCAATTCCTTCCAGTCCTGGCATGCGCCTTGAAGTTACAGCAACTGAAATTCCTACAACCAGCAATCGTAAAATATAATAGAGTGTCTCTTATTTCCCTATATTTAAACGTATTGCAGATGCTTTATTTTTTATTCTGTACCATGCCTCATACAGTTCTAATAGGTTAAACATGAATGATTAAAATATTCTAGAGCCCTGGTCGGGTTGCTCAGTTGGTTGGAACGTTGTCCCATAGACCAAAAGGTTTAGGGTTCCATCCCCGGTCAAGGCACATAAGGGAGGCTATCTATCATCTATCTATCTATCTATCTATCTATCTATCTATCTATCTATCATCTATCTCCCTCCCTAACTCTCTAAAAGTCAATTTAAAAGAACAAACAAATCCTTGGATGAGGATTTTAAAAATGAATAATAAATAAAATACTCTAGAAATTTGTTACTGGGGTTTTGGTCCCATTTGATAATCTCTTTTGTACAGGGCAAATGCCATTAGATTTAAAAAGAAAACAAGCAAATAAAAGCAATTGGTTATTTCACCTAGCAAGTTCAGGCTTGAGAGAAGTTCGTTGTTGACAGTGTAGCTCTCACAGGGCTGTGCATGGAAGAGGCAGTGATCAAGGCTCGGGAGCCCTGGAAGAAAGGACTGAAGGAAGGACTTCTTGGCTGGAAGAATACAGCTGGTGCAGGAGGGAATGAAAGTTGGGAAAACTGGAGGGGGCCTTTGAAGCTGAGAAGAGGGGTCTACATTTGATAAGGAGAACAATGGTGAGGCCACTGGCAGGGAGGGGTGAGCTGGTCAAAGTGGTGGGTGAGAAAGAACATGTTTTACCACCTGGTAAAGTGGAATCTGTACTGTTTTTGCATGCCTGAGTTGCTTATTTAGAGCCATTGTTGTTGCTGTGAAAACCCCTGAAGGATGTTACAATGGAAAACAAAGGAGAAAAATCCATAGGTCTCAGCTTTCTCGGTTTCCACACAAAATGTTTAAGCAGATTAAACACTACTTCTCTTGTTCAAGGGGTAGGCATCCTTTTGGTCTTGCCAATTTACAAAGTGGACTTTAGTTCCGATTTTCAGTATTATTTCTATAGGGATTTTGTTTACAATGTCAGTTACAACTAATAGGTACTTCTCTGCTTTCCATCGTAATGAATAAATTCTCTCTACATATTTTCCAACACATTATTCTTACAGTTAACATTTCCTTTATAACAAGTGTGAAAGTGGCTTCACTTTCTTGTGCTTTTTAGTAATATTTGTCAAGCATTAACATTTCTGTGTGATAATTGAAGCCTTCTTTTTTAAGTTGATGCACAGAAATAAAATGCCTATTATCTATATTGAAAAACTGAAGCATTCCTAATAGCTGTATTTAGCTATAAATTATAATTGCATTGCAAGTGAATATACATGAATAAAACAGCACTTTTTATATTTTTATATAATTATAAATTTATAAAACACATGTATATAAATGTATTTATAAAATATATTCCATTTATGTACTTATAAAGTATATATATGAATAAAATATAGGAAATGACAATGGACTAAAATTCTCAGACAACAGCTTTAATTGTGTTTCTGACAGAGAACAAAAGTGTGTAAATGTTTCTTGGCTCATAACCTCATATTGACTCAGAGCCCTTTGAATTGCAGAAGTTGAATCCATAAACCTTTTATAGTTACAACTCAATCTCTTGTCCATCGATACAGCTTCACCGTATGCCTTTCTTCTTCCAAAATCATGCAGTGAAACCAAAGTTTGGGTGCGTAAAAGCTCAGGGATAAATCAAATATGGGAAGATCAGAGTTGTTTGCACTAAGCACTGAAGACTCGGAATGAGTCATTGTATAAACTGCACAGATGTTGGGAGCAAGTTGGCACAGCGTAATGAACCGCATTCTCGTCATATATCATTGGGTTACTCTTTAGTGCCTCCAAGGGTGGATGTGCTTTTTCAAATAACCAATTTACTACTAGGGAACAGCATAAACATTAGGGAAAATAGAGTATACATTTAGTTCAATTGAGTATGTCAAATGACAATTTGAATAGCTTCCTTAAAATTCAGATTTGAAAAGTCTGCGGCTGCTTCCCTTCCTCTTCGGGGAGGGTCCCTCATGCCAACCAGTTGCAAGTTTTAGTCTTCTCTCAAAGGCTCCCCGGAGGGAGCTTAAGCAACATGCCCTGGCAAACCCATTCCCACCTGTCATATGCGTAGGCGCAGGAGAGTTGTCTCTGCTTAACATTGCAGTAGGAAGGTCTCTTTGCACTGGTCCTTAGTGGAGAAGGAAAGGCATTTGGGCTCCTTCTTCCATGAGATCTCTCTGTGTGTTCGGAGAATATTATGAAAATTCTGATCATGGCACTTGGTATCATCAGGAGGTCCTGACACAAAGCCAGATACACTTTTGGTGTGTTCTTCCTTCTGGTAGATTATTCGTGGTTCCATGATCATCCTCTTTAAGGCTGTTGCCTGGGGGAGATGGTGTTTCCGGTTTATGGTAGTCAGTAGATTTTGATGGCGATATTCGCTTATTTCTTTAGCTTAGAGTACTTTGTTGCTGTTTTTTTCCCTTAGTGTTTTGTGTTTGAGTTATTCTAACTGAAATCAACTTAATGTTACTACTGCCTCAGTTTTCTTTACTCTTCTTATGTAGCCGAGATAGTTTAGAATTCCTTCCTTGAGAATCCCCCTCTTCTTTCTTGAATTATCCCAATTACTAATCCTATCTAATAATAGCCAAACATGGTAATTGACCATACCTTCGCTACGCCTCCCATGGGCTAATCAATGAGATATGCAAATTAACCGCCAACAAAGATGGTGGTTAATTTGCATATATAGGCGAAGCAGCGGAGCCAAGACTGAAGGCGGCTCCGGCCGGGGCCATGAAGGCTTAGAGGCGGGAGGTGGGAGGCGGGAGGCGGGAGGCAGCGCTGGCCAGGGCCGCAAAGGCTTGGAGGCGGCTCCAGCCGGGACCACGAAGACTGAAGGCGGCTCTGGCCAGAGCGAAGGCCTGGGTCCCGGGTGCTGGAGGAAAACTGGTGCCGGCAGCCAGGGGAAGGGAAGGCCTATTGCATGAATCTTTTCATGCAACAGGCCTCTAGTGAGGAATATAATGATCTTGAGGCGAGGATTATCAAACAACATTTAAAAATATTAGTCACTAGCTGGCCGTTTAGCTCAGTTGGTTAGAGCGTGGTGCTAAAAATATTAGTCACTGCCCAACCAGTGTGGCTCAGTGGTTGAGCATCAACTTAATGAATCAGGAGGTCAGGGTCCAATTCCCAGTTAGGACACATGCCTGGGTTGCAGGCTCCATCCCCAGTTGGGAGCGTGCAGGAGGCAGCTGATCAATGATTCTCTCTCATCATTGATGTTTCTTTTTTTAAAAAATATATTTTATTGATTTTTTTACAGAGAGGAAGGGAGAGAGTTAGAGACATCAACGAGAGAGAAACATCGATCAGCTGCCTCCTGCACACCTCCTACTGGGGATGTGCCTGCAACCAAGGTACATGCCCTTGACTGGAATCAAACCTGGGACCTTTCAGTCCGTAGTCCGACGCACTATCCACTGAGCCAAACCAGTTAGGGCACATCATTGATGTTTCTATCTCTCTCTTCTTCTCTCTCCCTCTCTGAAATCAATACAAATATTTAAAAAAATAAAAATATTAGTCATAATAGCACCATTTAGAACATATATATAATCATTCTTTTAAGTTTTCTTATTGCCATCCAGTTTTTACTGTATTGACAATAGATTTGTTGATTTGAAATTATACACATCATTTTCTTTTAGTTAAAAAGTTTGTCAACTTGTTCTAGATCAGGTGCCAGTAAACTATAGCTCATGAGCCAAATACAGTTTGCCACCATTTTTATAAAGTTTTATTGAAACACAGCTATGCTTGTTCATGTATGTATTTTCTGTGGCTGCTCTTGTTCTACAATGGCATAGCTGAGTAGTTGCAACAAAGATTGTATGCATTGCAAAGCCTAAAAAATTTACTACCTGGCTCTTTATAGAAAAAGTTTGTCAACCTCTAGATTAATCCATATTTGCTGAAAAGCACTGTATTGGACACTGGGAAACCTGGGTCCTGGTCGTGCTACTGCGTTCTAATTAGCTTTGTGACTTTGGCCAATCACGTTGACTCTTTGGTCTTGCTTTCCTGATCTACAGGAAGGGGAGGGAGGCCTGTGTGAATGCCAGTCTCTTCCAGCTTTAAAATTCAGGAAATCTAATTAACCTGATTTTACCTAAAACAATTTAAAGTTGATTTTTTTTCTTAAAGATTAAATTTTGTTTTTGCAATAATAATAACCCTTTTGAGTGCATTAGTATATATACCCAAATTTCCACTAAATATTCAATGATGTAAAAATAATAGTATAGCTCACAGATGAGCTTTATTGTGCCAAATATGGAGTCAGGTACTTTACCTGATCTCTTTAACCGTCAAAATACCTCTGCATAGTGGGTGTGCATGTTCATACAGCCAGAGGAGCTGGGACTTGAACCCGGTTATAATGGTAAAGTTCTATGCTCTTTCCACTATAGCGACAGTTTCTTTTCATTTGCTGTCTCTATTTTAGTTCAGTCATTTGAATATACGGTAGCACTTATCCAGAGGTTGCCACCTAAATTATTCAGAATACAATCAATGATTAAAAAAACAAAACAAAAGAAATTAACAACCAGATGTTCACTCTGTCATTAAAAACACTTCCTGGGGTCCTCTTTCACAGCCTGCCTGCTTTTACTTGGGAAACAAATCTGAGAACTAGCGTTGTTGGGCAGGTTTCCCAGGTCTCTATTCTGAATGGCAAACAAATTGGAAGTGGAGATGGATAGAACTGGTGCAGCTTTCTCTACAGCAGTAGAGATGGTGACTGTTGAGACTGGGTATCACAGGCAAGAGTGATGCATCCTAAATGGCAAGCAGTCCTAGGCAGTTTAGCACAGGGGTGAATTCACTCCAGGCATCTCCTGGTAGCACTGGGGTGTTTTTGCTGCTCATCATAAAGGCAGCAAGGGGATGTTAAAAATTAGCACACTCGGTTTAAGAAAGTGGAGAACAAGTGTTCTCTTTCACAAAACTCTAATAAAATGACGAACATATGAAAAATGTTAAACGTATGCTTCAGTTATTTGATATTTTTGCTATGTGGAATGTGTCCTTCCTTAAAAGTGCTGAACAGAGGAAATACTGCCAAGTCCAGATTAGTTAAGAAATCTTTCTCCAGATTCTCACCTGGTTCATCTTGCTTTTCTTTGTGACGGTCTTATTCATTGTTCACGCTCTGAAAAGAGTGCTCCAGAGATAAGTGACTAATTGAAAGTCTGACTTCCTGGTTTCCCCTCTTCCCAGATTTTCTCCACACCTAATTAAGTTTTAAGATTTTTCCATTATCTCTTTTTATTCCCTGTGGCTCTAAGGAAGTTTAATTGTTTTCCTTTTCTTCTTCTTCTTCTTTTTTTTTCTTTTCAAAGTAGCAGCCCATTTGCTTTCTCAGTTTTCAAAAACCATCTTGCCCAGATCCATTGTGTATTATCGATTGTAAGGTAATCTTGTAGAAGAAAATAAACTTATTTCTTCTAATGCCAGGCTCTTGTGGGGGTGGTGGGGGGTGTGGGTTTGGTGGCTCCTACTGTCATGTTTCTCTCTTGTACTAAATTCTTGGTTTGTCCTTTCTGATGAATAGTCATCTCCTTCCATGTCGGTTTTCTAACTCATCACTTCTAATTGTCTGCTTTGGTGAATATTTTAACACCTCACACATTTTTTTGAGGTAATGGTTTGGGCAGTTTATTTGCAGAAAAATGTGCTGTAACTGTTTGTTTGCGGTAGCTGCGAGATTTGAGGACATTTACCTAATATATCCCTCATACCACTGCGTGTGGGGTCAGGGGAGGGAGAGGTTGTGGGCCACTGATCCCACATGCCTGAGGCGGTATACTTCCTCAAAATAAATGCCTTCTTGGTTTTGCTGCCTATATTATGTCAGTTTAATAAGGTCAGTAATAATAAAGAAATCAAATTCAACAAAAGCTCACTTGGTGTCAGATAGCGTGCCTCATAGTTTACATGCATTGTCAATAGTCACTTCAGAATTACAGGCAGCTACCAGCCAATAAATCGGCTGTATTTAAAAGATAGATTTGCTAATTAGTTATTTTAAACACGAACTATATTTCTCTCTGAAGCAACGTTGTGCTTCCATCTCTAGGCTGGTGTGTATTCCCAAAGCCTCTTAGGCTCATCGCTGATGTGTGTCAATGGATGTCTCTGTGGAAGGTCCATCCAGCGTCCTCACTGGGACACGTGATAGACCCACCTTCTTCCTGGGTCCTGACTTTCATTCCAGGGACGTAACTTTATTCTCAGATCTTCCTTTATTCATAGATGGACAATGGGAATGAAACCTCCCTGTGGTCAAGCCGTTTGGATTAGTTATAGAAAAACTAACATGCGGTAACAGGAGAGATCCTGAAATACTGTGGCTTAAAGAAAGTAACATTGTATTTCTCTGACAGGCAGTAGATCCAAGACGAAGTTTCCAGTTTGCCAAGTCAGCCTTGCCCTAGTCAGTCACTCAAAGACTTAGGTTCTATCCATTTTTATTTATTTTTATTTTTTGCTTCACCAATCCCTAGACCAGTGATGGCGAACCTATGATACGTGTGTCAGAGGTGACGCACGAACTCATTTTTTTTATTGATTTTTCTTTGTTAAATGGCATTTAAATATATAAAATAAATATCAAAAATATAAGTCT